>NC_142245.1:34945645-35019939 GCF_052056855.1 Sturnus vulgaris
GTTAGGGTTAGGGTTAGGGTTAGGGTTAGGGTTATGGTTAGTTGGGTTAGGGTTATGGTTAGGGTTATTTTGGTAAAGGTTAGGCTTATGGTTAGTGTTATGGCTAGTTGGTTTAGGGTTAGGGTTAGGGTTATTTGGTTTAGGGTTAGGTTTAGGGTCAGGGTTAGGGTTAGGGTTAGGGTTATTTGGGCTAGGGTTAGGGTTAGGGTTAGGGTTAGGGTTAGGGTTAGGGTTAGTTGGGTTAGGGTTATGGTTAGGGTTATTTTGGTAAAGGTTAGGCTTATGGTTAGTGTTAGGGCTAGTTGGTTTAGGGTTAGGGTTATGGTTATTTGGTTTAGGGTTAGGTTTAGGGTCAGGGTTAGGGTTAGGGTTATTTGGGCTAGGGTTAGGGTTAGGGTTAGGGTTAGAGTTAGTTGGGTTTGGGTTATGGTTAGGGTTATTTTGGTAAAGGTTAGGCTTATGGTTAGTGTTAGGGCTAGTTGGTTTAGGGTTATGGTTAGGGTTATTTGGTTTAGGGTTAGGTTTAGGGTCAGGGTTAGGGTTAGGGTTATTTGGGCTAGGGTTAGGGTTAGGGTTAGGGTTATGGTTAGTTGGGTTAGGGTTATGGTTAGGGTTATTTTGGTAAAGGTTAGGCTTATGGTTAGTGTTAGGGCTAGTTGGTTTAGGGTTAGGGTTAGGGTTATTTGGTTTAGGGTTAGGTTTAGGGTCAGGGTTAGGGTTAGGGTTATTTGGGCTAGGGTTAGGGTTAGGGTTAGGGTTAGGGTTAGGGTTAGGGTTAGGGTTAGGGTTATGGTTAGTTGGGTTTGGGTTATGGTTAGGGTTATTTTGGTAAAGGTTAGGCTTATGGTTAGTGTTAGGGCTAGTTGGTTTAGGGTTAGGGTTATGGTTATTTGGTTTAGGGTTAGGTTTAGGGTCAGGGTTAGGGTTAGGGTTATTTGGGCTAGGGTTAGGGTTAGGGTTAGGGTTAGAGTTAGTTGGGTTTGGGTTATGGTTAGGGTTATTTTGGTAAAGGTTAGGCTTATGGTTAGTGTTAGGGCTAGTTGGTTTAGGGTTATGGTTAGGGTTATTTGGTTTAGGGTTAGGTTTAGGGTCAGGGTTAGGGTTAGGGTTATTTGGGCTAGGGTAGGGTTAGGGTTAGGGTTATGGTTAGTTGGGTTAGGGTTATGGTTAGGGTTATTTTGGTAAAGGTTAGGCTTATGGTTAGTGTTAGGGCTAGTTGGTTTAGGGTTAGGGTTAGGGTTATTTGGTTTAGGGTTAGGTTTAGGGTCAGGGTTAGGGTTAGGGTTATTTGGGCTAGGGTTAGGGTTAGGGTTAGGGTTAGGGTTAGGGTTAGGGTTAGGGTTAGGGTTATGGTTAGTTGGGTTTGGGTTATGGTTAGGGTTATTTTGGTAAAGGTTAGGCTTATGGTTAGTGTTAGGGCTAGTTGGTTTAGGGTTATGGTTAGGGTTATTTGGTTTAGGCTTAGGTTTAGGGTCAGGGTTAGGGTTAGGGTTAGGGTTATTTGGGCTAGGGTTAGGGTTAGGGTTAGGGTTAGGGTTAGGGTTATGGTTAGTTGGGTTTGGGTTATGGTTAGGGTTATTTTGGTAAAGGTTAGGCTTATGGTTAGTGTTAGGGCTAGTTGGTTTAGGGTTATGGGTAGGGTTATTTGGTTTAGGGTTAGGTTTAGGGTCAGGGTTAGGGTTGGGGTTAGGGTTATTTGGGCTAGGGTTAGGGTTAGGGTTAGGGTTAGGGTTAGGGTTATGGTTAGTTGGGTTAGGGTTATGGTTAGGGTTATTTTGGTAAAGGTTAGGCTTATGGTTAGTGTAAGGGCTAGTTGGTTTAGGGTTAGGGTTATGGTTATTTGGTTTAGGGTTAGGTTTAGGGTCAGGGTTAGGGTTAGGGTTAGGGTTATTTGGGCTAGGGTTAGGGTTAGGGTTAGGGTTAGGGTTAGGGTTATGGTTAGGGTTATGGTTAGTTGGGTTTGGGTTATGGTTAGGGTTATTTTGGTAAAGGTTAGGCTTATGGTTAGTGTTAGGGCAAGTTGGTTTAGGGTTATGGTTAGGGTTATTTGGTTTAGGGTTAGGTTTAGGGTCAGGGTTAGGGTTAGGGTTATTTGGGCTAGGGTTAGGGTTAGGGTTAGGGTTAGGGTTAGGGTTATGGTTAGTTGGGTTTGGGTTATGGTTAGGGTTATTTTGGTAAAGGTTAGGCTTATGGTTAGTGTTAGGGCTAGTTGGTTTAGGGTTATGGGTAGGGTTATTTGGTTTAGGGTTAGGTTTAGGGTCAGGGTTAGGGTTGGGGTTAGGGTTATTTGGGCTAGGGTTAGGGTTAGGGTTAGGGTTAGGGTTAGGGTTATGGTTAGTTGGGTTAGGGTTATGGTTAGGGTTATTTTGGTAAAGGTTAGGCTTATGGTTAGTGTAAGGGCTAGTTTGTTTAGGGTTAGGGTTATGGTTATTTGGTTTAGGGTTAGGTTTAGGGTGAGGGTTAGGGTTAGGGTTAGGGTTATTTGGGCTAGGGTTAGGGTTAGGGTTAGGGTTAGGGTTAGGGTTAGGGTTAGGGTTATGGTTAGTTGGGTTTGGGTTTATGGTTAGGGTTAGGGTTAGGGTTAGGGTTAGGGTTAGGGTTAGGGTTAGGGTTAGTTGGGTTAGGGTTATGGTTAGGGTTATTTTGGTAAAGGTTAGGCTTATAGTTAGTGTTATGGCTAGTTGGTTTAGGGTTAGGGTTAGGGTTATTTGGTTTAGGGTTAGGTTTAGGGTCAGGGTTAGGGTTAGGGTTATTTGGGCTAGGGTTAGGGTTAGGGTTAGGGTTAGGGTTAGGGTTAGGGTTAGTTGGGTTAGGGTTATGGTTAGGGTTATTTTGGTAAAGGTTAGGCTTATGGTTAGTGTTAGGGCTAGTTGGTTTAGGGTTATGGTTAGGGTTATTTGGTTTAGGGTTAGGTTTAGGGTCAGGGTTACTGTTGGGGTTAGGGTTATTTGGGCTAGGGTTAGGGTTAGGGTTAGGGTTAGGGTTAGGGTTATGGTTAGTTGGGTTAGGGTTATGGTTAGGTTTATTTTGGTAAAGGTTAGGCTTATGGTTAGTGTTAGGGCTAGTTGGTTTAGGGTTATGGTTATGGTTATTTGGTTTAGGGTTAGGTTTAGGGTCAGGGTTAGGGTTAGGGTTAGGGTTATTTGGGCTAGGGTTAGGGTTAGGGTTAGGGTTAGGGTTAGGGTTAGGGTTAGGGTTATGGTTAGTTGGGTTTGGGTTATGGTTAGGGTTATTTTGGTAAAGGTTAGGCTTATGGTTAGTGTTAGGGCTAGTTGGTTTAGGGTTATGGTTAGGGTTATTTGGTTTAGGGTTAGGTTTAGGGTCAGGGTTAGGGTTAGGGTTATTTGGGCTAGGGTTTGGGTTATGGTTAGGGTTAGGTTTAGGGTTAGTTGGGTTAGGGTTATGGTTAGGGTTATTTTGGTAAAGGTTAGGCTTATGGTTAGTGTTAGGGCTAGTTGGTTTAGGGTTATGGTTAGAGTTATTTGGTTTAGGGTTAGGTTTAGGGTCAGGGTTAGGGTTAGGGTTATTTGGGCTAGGGTTAGGGTTAGGGTTAGGGTTAGGGTTAGGGTTAGGGTTATGGTTAGTTGGGTTAGGGTTATGGTTAGGGTTATTTTGGTAAAGGTTAGGCTTATGGTTAGTGTTATGGCTAGTTGGTTTAGGGTTAGGGTTAGGGTTAGGGTTATTTGGTTTAGGGTTAGGTTTAGGGTCAGGGTTAGGGTTAGGGTTAGGGTTATTTGGGCTAGGGTTAGGGTTAGGGTTAGGGTTAGGGTTAGGGTTATGGTTAGTTGGGTTAGGGTTATGGTTAGGGTTATTTTGGTAAAGGTTAGGCTTATGGTTAGTGTTAGGGCAAGTTGGTTTAGGGTTAGGGTTATGGTTATTTGTTTTAGGGTTAGGTTTAGGGTCAGGGTTAGGGTTAGGGTTATTTGGGCTAGGGTTAGGGTTAGGGTTAGGGTTAGGGTTAGGGTTAGGGTTATGGTTAGTTGGGTTAGGGTTATGGTTAGGGTTATTTTGGTAAAGGTTAGGCTTATGGTTAGTGTTATGGCTAGTTGGTTTAGGGTTAGGGTTAGGGTTATTTGGTTTAGGGTTAGGTTTAGGGTCAGGGTTAGGGTTAGGGTTAGGGTTATTTGGGCTAGGGTTAGGGTTAGGGTTAGGGTTAGGGTTAGGGTTAGGGTTAGTTGGGTTAGGGTTATGGTTAGGGTTATTTTGGTAAAGGTTAGGCTTATGGTTAGTGTTAGGGCTAGTTGGTTTAGGGTTAGGGTTATGGTTATTTGGTTTAGGGTTAGGTTTAGGGTCAGGGTTAGGGTTAGGGTTATTTGGGCTAGGGTTAGGGTTAGGGTTAGGGTTAGGGTTAGTTGGGTTTGGGTTATGGTTAGGGTTATTTTGGTAAAGGTTAGGCTTATGGTTGGTGTTAGGGCTAGTTGGTTTAGGGTTATGGTTAGGGTTATTTGGTTTAGGGTTAGGTTTAGGGTCAGGGTTAGGGTTAGGGTTATTTGGGCTAGGGTTAGGGTTAGGGTTAGGGTTATGGTTAGTTGGGTTAGGGTTATGGTTAGGGTTATTTTGGTAAAGGTTAGGCTTATGGTTAGTGTTAGGGCTAGTTGGTTTAGGGTTATGGTTAGGGTTATTTGGTTTAGGGTTAGGTTTAGGGTCAGGGTTAGGGTTAGGGTTATTTGGGCTAGGGTTAGGGTTAGGGTTAGGGTTAGGGTTAGGGTTAGGGTTATGGTTAGTTGGGTTTGGGTTATGGTTAGGGTTATTTTGGTAAAGGTTAGGCTTATGGTTAGTGTTAGGGCTAGTTGGTTTAGGGTTATGGTTAGGGTTATTTGGTTTAGGGTTAGGTTTAGTGTCAGGGTTAGGGTTAGGGTTAGGGTTATTTGGGCTAGGGTTAGGGTTAGGGTTAGGGTTAGGGTTAGGGTTATGGTTAGTTGGGTTTGGGTTATGGTTAGGGTTATTTTGGTAAAGGTTAGGCTTATGGTTAGTGTTAGGGCTAGTTGGTTTAGGGTTATGGGTAGGGTTATTTGGTTTAGGGTTAGGTTTAGGGTCAGGGTTAGGGTTGGGGTTAGGGTTATTTGGGCTAGGGTTAGGGTTAGGGTTAGGGTTAGGGTTAGGGTTATGGTTAGTTGGGTTAGGGTTATGGTTAGGGTTATTTTGGTAAAGGTTAGGCTTATGGTTAGTGTAAGGGCTAGTTGGTTTAGGGTTAGGGTTATGGTTATTTGGTTTAGGGTTAGGTTTAGGGTCAGGGTTAGGGTTAGGGTTAGGGTTATTTGGGCTAGGGTTAGGGTTAGGGTTAGGGTTAGGGTTAGGGTTATGGTTAGTTGGGTTTGGGTTATGGTTAGGGTTATTTTGGTAAAGGTTAGGCTTATGGTTAGTGTTAGGGCTAGTTGGTTTAGGGTTTTGGTTAGGGTTATTTGGTTTAGGGTTAGGTTTAGGGTCAGGGTTAGGGTTAGGGTTATTTGGGCTAGGGTTAGGGTTAGGGTTAGGGTTATGGTTAGTTGGGTTAGGGTTATGGTTAGGGTTATTTTGGTAAAGGTTAGGCTTATGGTTAGTGTTAGGGCTAGTTGGTTTAGGGTTATGGGTAGGGTTATTTGGTTTAGGGTTAGGTTTAGGGTCAGGGTTAGGGTTGGGGTTAGGGTTATTTGGGCTAGGGTTAGGGTTAGGGTTAGGGTTATGGTTAGTTGGGTTAGGGTTATGGTTAGGGTTATTTTGGTAAAGGTTAGGCTTATGGTTAGTGTTAGGGCTAGTTGGTTTAGGGTTAGGGTTATGGTTATTTGGTTTAGGGTTAGGTTTAGGGTCAGGGTTAGGGTTAGGGTTAGGGTTATTTGGGCTAGGGTTAGGGTTAGGGTTAGGGTTAGGGTTAGGGTTAGGGTTAGGGTTAGGGTTAGGGTTAGGGTTATGGTTAGTTGGGTTTGGGTTATGGTTAGGGTTATTTTGGTAAAGGTTAGGCTTATGGTTAGTGTTAGGGCTAGTTGGTTTAGGGTTATGGTTAGGGTTATTTGGTTTAGGGTTAGGTTTAGGGTCAGGGTTAGGGTTAGGGTTATTTGGGCTAGGGTTAGGGTTAGGGTTAGGGTTAGGGTTATGGTTAGTTGGGTTAGGGTTATGGTTAGGGTTATTTTGGTAAAGGTTAGGCTTATAGTTAGTGTTATGGCTAGTTGGTTTAGGGTTAGGGTTAGGGTTATTTGGTTTAGGGTTAGGTTTATGGTCAGGGTTAGGGTTAGGGTTATTTGGGCTAGGGTTAGGGTTAGGGTTAGGGTTAGGGTTAGGGTTAGGGTTAGGGTTAGGGTTATGGTTAGTTGGGTTTGGGTTATGGTTAGGGTTATTTTGGTAAAGGTTAGGCTTATGGTTAGTGTTAGGGCTAGTTGGTTTAGGGTTATGGTTAGGGTTATTTGGTTTAGGGTTAGGTTTAGGGTCAGGGTTAGGGTTAGGGTTAGGGTTATTTGGGCTAGGGTTAGGGTTAGGGTTAGGGTTAGGGTTAGGGTTATGGTTAGTTGGGTTTGGGTTATGGTTAGGGTTATTTTGGTAAAGGTTAGGCTTATGGTTAGTGTTAGGGCTAGTTGGTTTAGGGTTATGGGTAGGGTTATTTGGTTTAGGGTTAGGTTTAGGGTCAGGGTTAGGGTTGGGGTTAGGGTTATTTGGGCTAGGGTTAGGGTTAGGGTTAGGGTTAGGGTTAGGGTTAGGGTTATGGTTAGTTGGGTTAGGGTTATGGTTAGGGTTATTTTGGTAAAGGTTAGGCTTAGGGTTAGTGTTAGGGCTAGTTGGTTTAGGGTTAGGGTTATGGTTATTTGGTTTAGGGTTAGGTTTAGGGTCAGGGTTAGGGTTAGGGTTAGGGTTATTTGGGCTAGGGTTAGGGTTAGGGTTAGGGTTAGGGTTAGGGTTAGGGTTATGGTTAGTTGGGTTTGGGTTATGGTTAGGGGTATTTTGGTAAAGGTTAGGCTTATGGTTAGTGTTAGGGCTAGTTGGTTTAGGGTTATGGTTAGGGTTATTTGGTTTAGGGTTAGGTTTAGGGTCAGGGTTAGGGTTAGGGTTATTTGGGCTAGGGTTAGGGTTAGGGTTAGGGTTAGGGTTAGGGTTAGGGTTAGGGTTATGGTTAGTTGGGTTAGGGTTATGGTTAGGGTTATTTTGGTAAAGGTTAGGCTTATGGTTAGTGTTAGGGCTAGTTGGTTTAGGGTTAGGGTTAGGGTTATTTGGTTTAGGGTTAGGTTTAGGGTCAGGGTTAGGGTTAGGGTTATTTGGGCTAGGGTTAGGGTTAGGGTTAGGGTTAGGGTTAGGGTTAGGGTTAGGGTTATGGTTAGTTGGGTTTGGGTTATGGTTAGGGTTATTTTGGTAAAGGTTAGGCTTATGGTTAGTGTTAGGGCTTGTTGGTTTAGGGTTATGGTTAGGGTTATTTGGTTTAGGCTTAGGTTTAGGGTCAGGGTTAGGGTTAGGGTTAGGGTTATTTGGGCTAGGGTTAGTGTTAGGGTTAGGGTTAGGGTTAGGGTTATGGTTAGTTGGGTTTGGGTTATGGTTAGGGTTATTTTGGTAAAGGTTAGGCTTATGGTTAGTGTTAGGGCTAGTTGGTTTAGGGTTATGGTTAGGGTTATTTGGTTTAGGGTTAGGTTTAGGGTCAGGGTTACGGTTGGGGTTAGGGTTATTTGGGCTAGGGTTAGGGTTAGGGTTAGGGTTAGGGTTAGGGTTATGGTTAGTTGGGTTAGGGTTATGGTTAGGTTTATTTTGGTAAAGGTTAGGCTTATGGTTAGTGTTAGGGCTAGTTGGTTTAGGGTTAGGGTTATGGTTATTTGGTTTAGGGTTAGGTTTAGGGTCAGGGTTAGGGTTAGGGTTAGGGTTATTTGGGCTAGGGTTAGGGTTAGGGTTAGGGTTAGGGTTAGGGTTAGGGTTAGGGTTATGGTTAGTTGGGTTTGGGTTATGGTTAGGGTTATTTTGGTAAAGGTTAGGCTTATGGTTAGTGTTAGGGCTAGTTGGTTTAGGGTTATGGTTAGGGTTATTTGGTTTAGGGTAAGGTTTAGGGTCAGGGTTAGGGTTAGGGTTATTTGGGCTAGGGTTTGGGTTAGGGTTAGGGTTAGGGTTAGGGTTAGGGTTAGGGTTAGTTGGGTTAGGGTTATGGTTAGGGTTATTTTGGTAAAGGTTAGGCTTATGGTTAGTGTTAGGGCTAGTTGGTTTAGGGTTATGGTTAGAGTTATTTGGTTTAGGGTTAGGTTTAGGGTCAGGGTTAGGGTTAGGGTTATTTGGGCTAGGGTTAGGGTTAGGGTTAGGGTTAGGGTTAGGGTTAGGGTTATGGTTAGTTGGGTTAGGGTTATGGTTAGGGTTATTTTGGTAAAGGTTAGGGTTATGGTTAGTGTTAGGGCTAGTTGGTTTAGGGTTAGGGTTAGGGTTATTTGGTTTAGGGTTAGGTTTAGGGTCAGGGTTAGGGTTAGGGTTAGGGTTATTTGGGCTAGGGTTAGGGTTAGGGTTAGGGTTAGGGTTAGGGTTATGGTTAGTTGGGTTAGGGTTATGGTTAGGGTTATTTTGGTAAAGGTTAGGCTTATGGTTAGTGTTAGGGCAAGTTGGTTTAGGGTTAGGGTTATGGTTATTTGTTTTAGGGTTAGGTTTAGGGTCAGGGTTAGGGTTAGGGTTATTTGGGCTAGGGTTAGGGTTAGGGTTAGGGTTAGGGTTAGGGTTAGGGTTAGGGTTATGGTTAGTTGGGTTAGGGTTATGGTTAGGGTTATTTTGGTAAAGGTTAGGCTTATGGTTAGTGTTATGGCTAGTTGGTTTAGGGTTAGGGTTAGGGTTATTTGGTTTAGGGTTAGGTTTAGGGTCAGGGTTAGGGTTAGGGTTAGGGTTATTTGGGCTAGGGTTAGGGTTATGGTTAGAGTTAGGGTTAGGGTTATGGTTAGTTGGGTTTGGGTTATGGTTAGGGTTATTTTGGTAAAGGTTAGGCTTATGGTTAGTGTTAGGGCTAGTTGGTTTAGGGTTAGGGTTATGGTTATTTGGTTTAGGGTTAGGTTTAGGGTCAGGGTTAGGTTTAGGGTTATTTGGGCTAGGGTTAGGGTTAGGGTTAGGGTTAGGGTTAGGGTTAGGGTTAGTTGGGTTAGGGTTATGGTTAGGGTTATTTTGGTAAAGGTTAGGCTTAGCGTTAGTGTTAGGGCTAGTTGTTTTAGGGTTATGGTTAGGGTTATTTGGTTTAGGGTTAGGTTTAGGGTCAGGGTTAGGGTTAGGGTTAGGGTTATTTGGGCTAGGGTTAGGCTTAGGGTTAGGGTTAGGGTTAGCGTTAGGGTTAGTTGGGTTAGGGTTATGGTTAGGGTTATTTTGGTAAAGGTTAGGCTTATGGTTAGTGTTAGGGCTAGTTGGTTTAGGGTTATGGTTAGGGTTATTTGGTTTAGGGTTAGGTTTAGGGTCAGGGTTAGGGTTAGGGTTATTTGGGCTAGGGTTAGGGTTAGGGTTAGGGTTAGGGTTAGGGTTATGGTTAGTTGGGTTAGGGTTATGGTTAGGGTTATTTTGGTAAAGGTTAGGCTTATGGTTAGTGTTATGGCTAGTTGGTTTAGGGTTAGGGTTAGGGTTATTTGGGCTAGGGTTAGGTTTAGGGTCAGGGTTAGGGTTAGGGTTAGGGTTATTTGGGCTAGGGTTAGGGTTAGGGTTAGGGTTAGGGTTAGGGTTATGGTTAGTTGGGTTAGGGTTATGGTTAGGGTTATTTTGGTAAAGGTTAGGCTTATGGTTAGTGTTAGGGCAAGTTGGTTTAGGGTTAGGGTTATGGTTATTTGGTTTAGGGTGAGGTTGAGGGTCAGGGTCAGGGTTAGGGTTAGGGTTATTTGGGCTAGGGTTAGGGTTAGGGTTAGGGTTAGTGTTAGGGTTAGTTGGGATAGGGTTAGGGTTAGGGTTAGGGTTAGGGTTAGGGTTAGGGTTAGGGTTAGGGTTAGGGTTAGGGTTAGGGTTAGGGTTAGGGTTAGGGTTAGTTCGGTTTGGGTTATGGTTAGGGTTATTTTGGTAAAGGTTAGGCCTATGGTTAGTGTTAGGGCTAGTTGGTTTAGGGTTAGGGTTAGGGTTATTTGGTTTAGGGTTAGGTTTAGGGTCAGGGTTAGGGTTAGGGTTAGGGTTATTTGGTTTAGGGTTAGGTTTAGGGTCAGGGTTAGGGTTAGGGTTAGGGTTATGGTTAGTTGGGTTAGGGTTATGGTTAGGGTTATTTTGGTAAAGGTTAGGCTTATGGTTAGTGTTAGGGCTAGTTGGTTTAGGGTTAGGGTTAGGGTTATTTGGTTTAGGGTTAGGTTTAGGGTCAGGGTTAGGGTTAGGGTTAGGGTTATTTGGGCTAGGGTTAGGGTTAGGGTTAGGGTTAGGGTTAGGGTTATGGTTAGTTGGGTTTGGGTTATGGTTAGGGTTATTTTGGTAAAGGTTAGGCTTATGGTTAGTGTTAGGGCTAGTTGGTTTAGGGTTAGGGTTAGGGTTATTTGGTTTAGGGTTAGGTTTAGGGTCAGGGTTAGGGTTAGGGTTAGGGTTATTTGGGCTAGCGTTAGGGTTAGGGTTAGGGTTAGGGTTAGGGTTAGGGTTAGGGTTAGGGTTATGGTTAGTTGGGTTAGGGTTATGGTTAGGGTTATTTTGGTAAAGGTTAGGCTTATGGTTAGTGTTAGGGCTAGTTGGTTTAGGGTTAGGGTTAGGGTTATTTGGTTTAGGGTTAGGTTTAGGGTCAGGGTTAGGGTTAGGGTTATTTGGGCTAGGGTTAGGGTTAGGGTTAGGGATAGGGTTAGGGTTAGGGTTAGGGTTATGGTTAGTTGGGTTTGGGTTATGGTTAGGGTTATTTTGGTAAAGGTTAGGCTTATGGTTAGTGTTAGGGCTAGTTGGTTTAGGGTTAGGGTTAGGGTTATTTGGTTTAGGGTTAGGTTTAGGGTCAGGGTTAGGGTTAGGGTTATTTGGGCTAGGGTTAGGGTTAGGGTTATGGTTCGGGTTATGGTTAGGGTTAGGGTTATGGTTAGTTGGGTTAGGGTTATGGTTAGGATTATTTTGGTAAAAGTTAGGCTTATGGTTAGTGTTAGGGCTAGTTGGTTCAGGGTTAGGGTTAGGGTTATTTGGTTTAGGGTTAGGTTTAGGGTCAGGGTTAGGTTTAGGGTTAGGGTTATTTGGGCTAGGGTTAGGGTTAGGGTTAGGGTTAGTTGGGATAGGGTTATGGTTAGGGTTATTTTGGTAAAGGTTAGGCTTATGGTTAGTGTTATGGCTAGTTGGTTTAGGGTTAGGGTTAGGGTTATTTGGTTTAGGGTTAGGTTTAGGGTCAGGGTTAGGGTTAGGGTTAGGGTTATTTGGGCTAGGGTTAGGGTTAGGGTTATGGTTAGGGTTAGTTGGGTTAGGGTTATGGTTAGGGTTATTTTGGTAAAGGTTAGGCTTAGCGTTAGTGTTAGGGCTAGTTGGTTTAGGGTTAGGGTTAGGGTTATTTGGTTTAGGGTTAGGTTTAGGGTCAGGGTTAGGGTTAGGGTTAGGGTTATTTGGGCTAGGGTTAGGGTTAGGTTTAGGGTTAGGTTTAGGGTTAGGGTTAGGGTTAGGGTTATGGTTAGTTGGGTTTGGGTTATGGTTAGGGTTATTTTGGTAAAGGTTAGGCTTAGGGTTAGTGTTAGGGCTAGTTGGTTTAGGGTTAGGGTTAGGGTTATTTGGTTTAGGGTTAGGTTTAGGGTCAGGGTTAGGGTTAGGGCTAGGGTTATTTGGGCTAGGGTTAGGGTTAGGGTTAGGGTTAGGGTTAGGGTTATGTTTAGTTGGGTTTGGGTTATGGTTAGGGTTATTTTGGTAAAGGTTAGGCTTATGGTTAGTGTTAGGGCTAGTTGGTTTAGGGTTAGGGTTATGGTTATTTGGTTTAGGTTTAGGTTTAGGGTCAGGGTTAGGGTTAGGGTTATTTGGGCTAGGGTTAGGGTTAGGGTTAGGGTTAGGGTTAGGGTTAGGGTTAGGGTTATGGTTAGTTGGGTTAGGGTTATGGATAGGATTATTTTGGTAAAGGTTAGGCTTATGGTTAGTGTTAGGGCAAGTTGGTTTAGGGTTAGTGTTAGGGTTATATGGTTTAGGGTTAGGTTTAGGGTCAGGGTTAGGGTTAGGGTTAGGGTTATTTGGGCTAGGGTTAGGGTTAGGGTTAGGGTTAGGGTTAGGGTTAGGGTTAGGGTTATGGTTAGTTGGGTTAGGGTTATGGTTAGGGTTATTTTGGTAAAGGTTAGGCTTATGGTTAGTGTTATGGCTAGTTGGTTTAGGGTTAGGGTTAGGGTTATTTGGTTTAGGGTTAGGTTTAGGGTCAGGGTTAGGTTTAGGGTTAGGGTTATTTGGGCTAGGGTTAGGGTTACGGTTAGGGTTAGGGTTAGTTGGGTTAGGGTTATGGTTAGGGTTATTTTGGTAAAGGTTAGGCTTAGCGTTAGTGTTAGGGCTAGTTGGTTTAGGGTTAGGGTTAGGGTTATTTGGTTTAGGGTTAGGTTTAGGGTCAGGGTTAGGGTTAGGGTTATTTGGGCTAGGGTTAGGGTTAGGGTTAGGGTTAGGGTTAGGGTTAGGGTTAGGGTTAGGGTTATGCTAATTTGGGTTTGGGTTATGGTTAGGGTTATTTTGGTAAAGGTTAGGCTTATGGTTAGTGTTAGGGCAAGTTGGTTTAGGGTTAGGGTTAGGGTTATTTGGTTTAGGGTTAGGTTTTGGGTCAGGGTTAGGGTTAGGGTTAGGGTTATTTGGGCTAGGGTTAGGGTTAGGGTTATGGTTAGGGTTAGTTGGGTTAGGGTTATGGTTAGGGTTATTTTGGTAAAGGTTAGGCTTAGCGTTAGTGTTAGGGCTAGTTGGTTTAGGGTTAGGGTTAGGGTTATTTGGTTTAGGGTTAGGTTTAGGGTCAGGGTTAGGGTTAGGGTTAGGGTTATTTGGGCTAGGGTTAGGGTTAGGGTTAGGGTTAGGGTTAGGGTTAGGGTTAGGGTTAGGGTTAGTTGGGTTTGGGTTATGGTTAGGGTTATTTTGGTAAAGGTTAGGCTTAGGGTTAGTGTTAGGGCTAGTTGGTTTAGGGTTAGGGTTAGGGTTATTTGGTTTAGGGTTAGGTTTAGGGTCAGGGTTAGGGTTAGGGCTAGGGTTATTTGGGCTAGGGTTAGGGTTAGGGTTAGGGTTAGGGTTATGTTTAGTTGGGTTTCGGTTATGGTTAGGGTTATTTTGGTAAAGGTTAGGCTTATGGTTAGTGTTAGGGCTAGTTGGTTTAGGGTTAGGGTTAGGGTTATTTGGTTTAGGGTTAGGTTTAGGGTCAGGGTTAGGGTTAGGGTTATTTGGGCTAGGGTTAGGGTTAGGGTTAGGGTTAGGGTTAGGGTTAGGGTTAGGGTTAGTTGGTTTAGGTTTATGCTTAGTGTTATTTTGGTGAAGGTTAGGCTTATGGTTAGTGTTAGGGCTAGTTGGTTTAGGGTTAGGGTTATGGTTATTTGGTTTAGGTTTAGGTTTAGGGTCAGGTTTAGGGTTAGGGTTATTTGGGCTAGGGTTAGGGTTAGGGTTAGGGTTAGGGTTAGGGTTAGGGTTAGGGTTATGGTTAGTTGGGTTAGGGTTATGGATAGGATTATTTTGGTAAAGGTTAGGCTTAAGGTTAGTGTTAGGGCAAGTTGGTTTAGGGTTAGTGTTAGGGTTATATGGTTTAGGGTTAGGTTTAGGGTCAGGGTTAGGGTTAGGGTTAGGGTTATTTGGGCTAGGGTTAGGGTTAGGGTTAGGGTTAGGGTTAGGGTTAGGGTTAGGGTTAGTTGGGTTAGGGTTATGGTTAGGGTTATTTTGGTAAAGGTTAGGCTTATGGTTAGTGTTATGGCTAGTTGGTTTAGGGTTAGGGTTAGGGTTATTTGGTTTAGGGTTAGGTTTAGGGTCAGGGTTAGGGTTAGGGTTAGGGTTATTTGGGCTAGGGTTAGGGTTAGGGTTAGGGTTAGGGTTAGGGTTAGTTGGGTTAGGGTTATGGTTAGGGTTATTTTGGTAAAGGTTAGGCTTAGCGTTAGTGTTAGGGCTAGTTGGTTTAGGGTTAGGGTTAGGGTTATTTGGTTTAGGGTTAGGTTTAGGGTCAGGGTTAGGGTTAGGGTTATTTTGGCTAGGGTTAGGGTTAGGGTTAGGGTTAGGGTTTGGGTTAGGGTTAGGGTTATGCTCATTTGGGTTTGGGTTATTGTTAGGGTTATTTTGGTAAAGGTTAGGCTTATGGTTAGTGTTAGGGCAAGTTGGTTTAGGGTTAGTGTTAGGGTTATATGGTTTAGGGTTAGGTTTAGGGTCAGGGTTAGGGTTAGGGTTATTTGGGCTAGGGTTAGGGTTAGGGTTAGGGTTAGGGTTAGGGTTATGGTTAGTTGGGTTAGGGTTATGGTTAGGGTTATTTTGGTAAAGGTTAGGCTTATGGTTAGTGTTAGGGCTAGTTGGTTTAGGGTTAGGGTTATGGTTATTTGGTTTAGGGTTAGGTTTACGGTCAGGGTTAGGGTTATTTGGGCTAGGGTTAGGGTTAGGGTTAGGGTTATGGTTAGTTGGGTTTGGGTTATGGTTAGGGTTATTTTGGTAAAGGTTAGGCTTATGGTTAGTGTTAGGGCTAGTTGGTTTAGGGTTATGGTTAGGGTTATTTGGTTTAGGGTTAGGTTTAGGGTCAGGGTTAGGGTTAGGGTTATTTGGGCTAGGGTTAGGGTTAGGGATAGGGTTAGGGTCAGGGTTAGGGTTAGTTGGGTTAGGGTTATGGTTAGGGTTATTTTGGTAAAGGTTAGGCTTATGGTTAGTGTTAGGGCTAGTTGGTTTAGGGTTAGGGTTAGGGTTATTTGGTTTAGGCTTAGGTTTAGGTTCAGGGTTAGGGTTAGGGTTATTTGGGCTAGGGTTAGGGTTAGGGTTAGGGTTAGGGTTAGGGTTAGGGTTAGGGTTAGGGTTAGGGTTAGGGTTATGGTTAGTTGGGTTTGGGTTATGGTTAGGGTTATTTTGGTAAAGGTTAGGCTTATGGTTAGTGTTAGGGCTAGTTGGTTTAGGGTTATGGTTAGGGTTATTTGGTTTAGGATTAGGTTTAGGGTCAGGGTTAGGGTTAGGGTTAGGGTTATTTGGGCTAGGGTTAGGTTTAGGGTTAGGGTTAGGGTTAGGGTTATGGTTAGTTGGGTTAGGGTTATGGTTAGGGTTATTTTGGTAAAGGTTAGGCTTATGGTTAGTGTTAGGGCTAGTTGGTTTAGGGTTAGGGTTAGGGTTATTTGGTTTAGGGTTAGTTTAGGGTCAGGGTTAGGGTTAGGGTTATTTGGGCTAGGGTTAGGGTTAGGGTTAGGGTTAGGGTTAGGGTTAGGGTTAGGGTTATGGTTAGTTGGGTTTGGGTTATGGTTAGGGTTATTTTGGTAAAGGTTAGGCTTATGGTTAGTGTTAGGGCTAGTTGGTTTAGGGTTATGGTTAGGGTTATTTGGTTTAGGCTTAGGTTTAGGGTCAGGGTTAGGGTTAGGGTTAGGGTTATTTGGGCTAGGGTTAGGGTTAGGGTTAGGGTTAGGGTTAGGGTTATGGTTAGTTGGGTTTGGGTTATGGTTAGGGTTATTTTGGTAAAGGTTAGGCTTATGGTTAGTGTTAGGGCTAGTTGGTTTAGGGTTATGGGTCGGGTTATTTGGTTTAGGGTTAGGTTTAGGGTCAGGGTTAGGGTTGGGGTTAGGGTTATTTGGGCTAGGGTTAGGGTTAGGGTTAGGGTTAGGGTTAGGGTTATGGTTAGTTGGGTTAGGGTTATGGTTAGGGTTATTTTGGTAAAGGTTAGGCTTATGGTTAGTGTAAGGGCTAGTTGGTTTAGGGTTAGGGTTATGGTTATTTGGTTTAGGGTTAGGTTTAGGGTCAGGGTTAGGGTTAGGGTTAGGGTTATTTGGGCTAGGGTTAGGGTTAGGGTTAGGGTTAGGGTTAGGGTTATGGTTAGGGTTATGGTTAGTTGGGTTTGGGTTATGGTTAGGGTTATTTTGGTAAAGGTTAGGCTTATGGTTAGTGTTAGGGCAAGTTGGTTTAGGGTTATGGTTAGGGTTATTTGGTTTAGGGTTAGGTTTAGGGTCAGGGTTAGGGTTAGGGTTATTTGGGCTAGGGTTAGGGTTAGGGTTAGGGTTAGGGTTAGGGTTATGGTTAGTTGGGTTAGGGTTATGGTTAGGGTTATTTTGGTAAAGGTTAGGCTTATGGTTAGTGTTAGGGCTAGTTGGTTTAGGGTTATGGGTAGGGTTATTTGGTTTAGGGTTAGGTTTAGGGTCAGGGTTAGGGTTGGGGTTAGGGTTATTTGGGCTAGGGTTAGGGTTAGGGTTAGGGTTAGGGTTAGGGTTATGGTTAGTTGGGTTAGGGTTATGGTTAGGGTTATTTTGGTAAAGGTTAGGCTTATGGTTAGTGTAAGGGCTAGTTGGTTTAGGGTTAGGGTTATGGTTATTTGGTTTAGGGTTAGGTTTAGGGTCAGGGTTAGGGTTAGGGTTAGGGTTATTTGGGCTAGGGTTAGGGTTAGGGTTAGGGTTAGGGTTAGGGTTAGGGTTAGGGTTAGGGTTATGGTTAGTTGGGTTTGTGTTTATGGTTAGGGTTATTTTGGTAAAGGTTAGGCTTATGGTTAGTGTTAGGGCTAGTTGGTTTAGGGTTATGGTTAGGGTTATTTGGTTTAGGGTTAGGTTTAGGGTCAGGGTTAGGGTTAGGGTTATTTGGGCTAGGGTTAGGGTTAGGGTTAGGGTTAGGGTTAGGGTTAGGGTTAGTTGGGTTAGGGTTATGGTTAGGGTTATTTTGGTAAAGGTTAGGCTTATAGTTAGTGTTATGGCTAGTTGGTTTAGGGTTAGGGTTAGGGTTATTTGGTTTAGGGTTAGGTTTAGGGTCAGGGTTAGGGTTAGGGTTATTTGGGCTAGGGTTAGGGTTAGGGTTAGGGTTAGGGTTAGGGTTAGGGTTAGTTGGGTTAGGGTTATGGTTAGGGTTATTTTGGTAAAGGTTAGGCTTATGGTTAGTGTTAGGGCTAGTTGGTTTAGGGTTATGGTTAGGGTTATTTGGTTTAGGGTTAGGTTTAGGGTCAGGGTTACTGTTGGGGTTAGGGTTATTTGGGCTAGGGTTAGGGTTAGGGTTAGGGTTAGGGTTAGGGTTATGGTTAGTTGGGTTTGGGTTATGGTTAGGGTTATTTTGGTAAAGGTTAGGCTTATGGTTAGTGTTAGGGCTAGTTGGTTTAGGGTTAGGGTTATGGTTATTTGGTTTAGGGTTAGGTTTAGGGTCAGGGTTAGGGTTAGGGTTAGGGTTATTTGGGCTAGGGTTAGGGTTAGGGTTAGGGTTAGGGTTAGGGTTAGGGTTAGGGTTAGGGTTATGGTTAGTTGGGTTTGGGTTATGGTTAGGGTTATTTTGGTAAAGGTTAGGCTTATGGTTAGTGTTAGGGCTAGTTGGTTTAGGGTTATGGTTAGGGTTATTTGGTTTAGGGTTAGGTTTAGGGTCAGGGTTAGGGTTAGGGTTATTTGGGCTAGGGTTAGGGTTAGGGTTAGGGTTAGGGTTAGTTGGGTTTGGGTTATGGTTAGGGTTATTTTGGTAAAGGTTAGGCTTATGGTTAGTGTTAGGGCTAGTTGGTTTAGGGTTATGGTTAGGGTTATTTGGTTTAGGGTTAGGTTTAGGGTCAGGGTTAGGGTTAGGGTTATTTGGGCTAGGGTTAGGGTTAGGGTTAGGGTTATGGTTAGTTGGGTTAGGGTTATGGTTAGGGTTATTTTGGTAAAGGTTAGGCTTATGGTTAGTGTTAGGGCTAGTTGGTTTAGGGTTAGGGTTAGGGTTATTTGGTTTAGGGTTAGGTTTAGGGTCAGGGTTAGGGTTAGGTTTATTTGGGCTAGGGTTAGGGTTAGGGTTAGGGTTAGGGTTAGGGTTAGGGTTAGGGTTAGGGTTATGGTTAGTTGGGTTTGGGTTATGGTTAGGGTTATTTTGTTAAAGGTTAGGCTTATGGTTAGTGTTAGGGCTAGTTGGTTTAGGGTTATGGTTAGGGTTATTTGGTTTAGGCTTAGGTTTAGTGTCAGGGTTAGGGTTAGGGTTAGGGTTATTTGGGCTAGGGTTAGGGTTAGGGTTAGGGTTAGGGTTAGGGTTATGGTTAGTTGGGTTTGGGTTATGGTTAGGGTTATTTTGGTAAAGGTTAGGCTTATGGTTAGTGTTAGGGCTAGTTGGTTTAGGGTTATGGGTAGGGTTATTTGGTTTAGGGTTAGGTTTAGGGTCAGGGTTAGGGTTGGGGTTAGGGTTATTTGGGCTAGGGTTAGGGTTAGGGTTAGGGTTAGGGTTAGGGTTATGGTTAGTTGGGTTAGGGTTATGGTTAGGGTTATTTTGGTAAAGGTTAGGCTTATGGTTAGTGTAAGGGCTAGTTGGTTTAGGGTTAGGGTTATGGTTATTTGGTTTAGGGTTAGGTTTAGGGTCAGGGTTAGGGTTAGGGTTAGGGTTATTTGGGCTAGGGTTAGGGTTAGGGTTAGGGTTAGGGTTAGGGTTAGGGTTATGGTTAGTTGGGTTTGGGTTATGGTTAGGGTTATTTTGGTAAAGGTTAGGCTTATGGTTAGTGTTAGGGCTAGTTGGTTTAGGGTTATGGTTAGGGTTATTTGGTTTAGGCTTAGGTTTAGGGTCAGGGTTAGGGTTAGGGTTATTTGGGCTAGGGTTAGGGTTAGGGTTAGGGTTATGGTTAGTTGGGTTAGGGTTATGGTTAGGGTTATTTTGGTAAAGGTTAGGCTTATGGTTAGTGTTAGGGCTAGTTGGTTTAGGGTTATGGGTAGGGTTATTTGGTTTAGGGTTAGGTTTAGGGTCAGGGTTAGGGTTGGGGTTAGGGTTATTTGGGCTAGGGTTAGGGTTAGGGTTAGGGTTATGGTTAGTTGGGTTAGGGTTATGGTTAGGGTTATTTTGGTAAAGGTTAGGCTTATGGTTAGTGTTAGGGCTAGTTGGTTTAGGGTTAGGGTTATGGTTATTTGGTTTAGGGTTAGGTTTAGGGTCAGGGTTAGGGTTAGGGTTAGGGTTATTTGGGCTAGGGTTAGGGTTAGGGTTAGGGTTAGGGTTAGGGTTAGGGTTAGGGTTAGGGTTATGGTTAGTTGGGTTTGGGTTATGGTTAGGGTTATTTTGGTAAAGGTTAGGCTTATGGTTAGTGTTAGGGCTAGTTGGTTTAGGGTTATGGTTAGGGTTATTTGGTTTAGGGTTAGGTTTAGGGTCAGGGTTAGGGTTAGGGTTATTTGGGCTAGGGTTAGGGTTAGGGTTAGGGTTAGGGTTAGGGTTATGGTTAGTTGGGTTAGGGTTATGGTTAGGGTTATTTTGGTAAAGGTTAGGCTTATAGTTAGTGTTATGGCTAGTTGGTTTAGGGTTAGGGTTAGGGTTATTTGGTTTAGGGTTAGGTTTAGGGTCAGGGTTAGGGTTAGGGTTATTTGGGCTAGGGTTAGGGTTAGGGTTAGGGTTAGGGTTAGGGTTAGGGTTAGTTGGGTTAGGGTTATGGTTAGGGTTATTTTGGTAAAGGTTAGGCTTATGGTTAGTGTTAGGGCTAGTTGGTTTAGGGTTATGGTTAGGGTTATTTGGTTTAGGGTTAGGTTTAGGGTCAGGGTTAGGGTTGGGGTTAGGGTTATTTGGGCTAGGGTTAGGGTTAGGGTTAGGGTTAGGGTTAGGGTTAGGGTTAGGGTTATGGTTAGTTGGGTTTGGGTTATGGTTAGGGTTATTTTGGTAAAGTTTAGGCTTATGGTTAGTGTTAGGGCTAGTTGGTTTAGGGTTATGGTTAGGGTTATTTGGTTTAGGCTTAGGTTTAGGGTCAGGGTTAGGGTTAGGGTTATTTGGGCTAGGGTTAGGGTTAGGGTTAGGGTTAGGGTTAGGGTTAGGGTTAGGGTTAGGGTTATGGTTAGTTGGGTTTGGGTTATGGTTAGGGTTATTTTGGTAAAGGTTAGGCTTATGGTTAGTGTTAGGGCTAGTTGGTTTAGGGTTATGGTTAGGGTTATTTGGTTTAGGATTAGGTTTAGGGTCAGGGTTAGGGTTAGGGTTAGGGTTATTTGGGCTAGGGTTAGGTTTAGGGTTAGGGTTAGGGTTAGGGTTATGTTTAGTTGGGTTTGGGTTATGGTTAGGGTTATTTTGGTAAAGGTTAGGCTTATGGTTAGTGTTAGGTCTAGTTGGTTTAGGGTTAGGGTTAGGGTTATTTGGTTTAGGGTTAGTTTAGGGTCAGGGTTAGGGTTAGGGTTATTTGGGCTAGGGTTAGGGTTAGGGTTATGGTTAGGGTTAGTTGGGTTAGGGTTATGGTTAGGGTTATTTTGGTAAAGGTTAGGCTTATAGTTAGTGTTATGGCTAGTTGGTTTAGGGTTAGGGTTAGGGTTATTTGGTTTAGGGTTAGGTTTAGGGTCAGGGTTAGGGTTAGGGTTATTTGGGCTAGGGTTAGGGTTAGGGTTAGGGTTAGGGTTAGGGTTAGGGTTAGGGTTAGGGTTATGGTTAGTTGGGTTTGGGTTATGGTTAGGGTTATTTTGGTAAAGGTTAGGCTTATGGTTAGTGTTAGGGCTAGTTGGTTTAGGGTTATGGTTAGGGTTATTTGGTTTAGGGTTAGGTTTAGGGTCAGGGTTAGGGTTAGGGTTATTTGGGCTAGGGTTAGGGTTAGGGTTAGGGTTAGGGTTAGGGTTAGGGTTAGGGTTATGGTTAGTTGGGTTTGGGTTATGGTTAGGGTTATTTTGGTAAAGGTTAGGCTTATGGTTAGTGTTAGGGCTAGTTGGTTTAGGGTTATGGGTAGGGTTATTTGGTTTAGGCTTAGGTTTAGGGTCAGGGTTAGGGTTAGGGTTAGGGTTATTTGGGCTAGGGTTAGTGTTAGGGTTAGGGTTAGGGTTAGGGTTATGGTTAGTTGGGTTTGGGTTATGGTTAGGGTTATTTTGGTAAAGGTTAGGCTTATGGTTAGTGTTAGGGCTAGTTGGTTTAGGGTTATGGTTAGGGTTATTTGGTTTAGGGTTAGGTTTAGGGTCAGGGTTACGGTTGGGGTTAGGGTTATTTGGGCTAGGGTTAGGGTTAGGGTTAGGGTTAGGGTTATGGTTAGTTGGGTTAGGGTTATGGTTAGGTTTATTTTGGTAAAGGTTAGGCTTATGGTTAGTGTTAGGGCTAGTTGGTTTAGGGTTAGGGTTATGGTTATTTGGTTTAGGGTTAGGTTTAGGGTCAGGGTTAGGGTTAGGGTTAGGGTTATTTGGGCTAGGGTTAGGGTTAGGGTTAGGGTTAGGGTTAGGGTTATGGTTAGTTGGGTTTGGGTTATGGTTAGGGTTATTTTGGTAAAGGTTAGGCTTATGGTTAGTGTTAGGGCTAGTTGGTTTAGGGTTATGGGTAGGGTTATTTGGTTTAGGGTAAGGTTTAGGGTCAGGGTTAGGGTTAGGGTTATTTGGGCTTGGGTTTGGGTTAGGGTTAGGGTTAGGGTTAGGGTTAGGGTTATGGTTAGTTGGGTTAGGGTTATGGTTAGGGTTATTTTGGTAAAGGTTAGGCTTATGGTTAGTGTTAGGGCTAGTTGGTTTAGGGTTATGGTTAGAGTTATTTGGTTTAGGGTTAGGTTTAGGGTCAGGGTTAGGGTTAGGGTTATTTGGGCTAGGGTTAGGGTTAGGGTTAGGGTTAGGGTTAGGGTTAGGGTTATGGTTAGTTGGGTTAGGGTTATGGTTAGGGTTATTTTGGTAAAGGTTAGGCTTATGGTTAGTGTTATGGCTAGTTGGTTTAGGGTTAGGGTTAGGGTTATTTGGTTTAGGGTTAGGTTTAGGGTCAGGGTTAGGGTTAGGGTTAGGGTTATTTGGGCTAGGGTTAGGGTTAGGGTTAGGGTTAGGGTTAGGGTTATGGTTAGTTGGGTTAGGGTTATGGTTAGGGTTATTTTGGTAAAGGTTAGGCTTATGGTTAGTGTTAGGGCAAGTTGGTTTAGGGTTAGGGTTATGGTTATTTGTTTTAGGGTTAGGTTTAGGGTCAGGGTTAGGGTTAGGGTTATTTGGGCTAGGGTTAGGGTTAGGGTTAGGGTTAGGGTTAGGGTTAGGGTTAGGGTTATGGTTAGTTGGGTTAGGGTTATGGTTAGGGTTATTTTGGTAAAGGTTAGGCTTATGGTTAGTGTTAGGGCTAGTTGGTTTAGGGTTAGGGTTAGGGTTATTTGGTTTAGGGTTAGGTTTAGGGTCAGGGTTAGGGTTAGGGTTAGGGTTATTTGGGCTAGGGTTAGGGTTATGGTTAGAGTTAGGGTTAGGGTTAGGGTTATGGTTAGTTGGGTTTGGGTTATGGTTAGGGTTATTTTGGTAAAGGTTAGGCTTATGGTTAGTGTTAGGGCTAGTTGGTTTAGGGTTAGGGTTATGGTTATTTGGTTTAGGGTTAGGTTTAGGGTCAGGGTTAGGTTTAGGGTTATTTGGGCTAGGGTTAGGGTTAGGGTTAGGGTTAGGGTTAGGGTTAGGGTTAGGGTTATGGTTAGTTGGGTTAGGGTTATGGTTAGGGTTATTTTGGTAAAGGTTAGGCTTAGCGTTAGTGTTAGGGCTAGTTGTTTTAGCGTTATGGTTAGGGTTATTTGGTTTAGGGTTAGGTTTAGGGTCAGGGTTAGGGTTAGGGTTAGGGTTATTTGGGCTAGGGTTAGGGTTAGGGTTAGGGTTAGGGTTAGGGTTAGGGTTAGTTGGGTTAGGGTTATGGTTAGGGTTATTTTGGTAAAGGTTAGGCTTATGGTTAGTGTTAGGGCTAGTTGGTTTAGGGTTATGGTTAGGGTTATTTGGTTTAGGGTTAGGTTTAGGGTCAGGGTTAGGGTTAGGGTTAGGGTTATTTGGTTTAGGGTTAGGTTTAGGGTCAGGGTTAGGGTTAGGGTTAGGGTTATGGTTAGTTGGGTTAGGGTTATGGTTAGGGTTATTTTGGTAAAGGTTAGGCTTATGGTTAGTGTTAGGGCTAGTTGGTTTAGGGTTAGGGTTAGGGTTATTTGGTTTAGGGTTAGGTTTAGGGTCAGGGTTAGGGTTAGGGTTAGGGTTATTTGGGCTAGGGTTAGGGTTAGGGTTAGGGTTAGGGTTATGGTTAGTTGGGTTTGGGTTATGGTTAGGGTTATTTTGGTAAAGGTTAGGCTTATGGTTAGTGTTAGGGCTAGTTGGTTTAGGGTTAGGGTTAGGGTTATTTGGTTTAGGGTTAGGTTTAGGGTCAGGGTTAGGGTTAGGGTTAGGGTTATTTGGGCTAAGGTTAGGGTTAGGGTTAGGGTTATGTTTAGGGTTAGGGTTATGGTTAGTTGGGTTAGGGTTATGGTTAGGGTTATTTTGGTAAAGGTTAGGCTTATGGTTAGTGTTATGGCTAGTTGGTTTAGGGTTAGGGTTAGGGTTATTTGGTTTAGGGTTAGGTTTAGGGTCAGGGTTAGGGTTAGGGTTAGGGTTATTTGGGCTAGCGTTAGGGTTAGGGTTAGGGTTAGGGTTAGGGTTAGGGTTAGGGTTATGGTTAGTTGGGTTAGGGTTATGGTTAGGGTTATTTTGGTAAAGGTTAGGCTTATGGTTAGTGTTAGGGCTAGTTGGTTTAGGGTTAGGGTTAGGGTTATTTGGTTTAGGGTTAGGTTTAGGGTCAGGGTTAGGGTTAGGGTTATTTGGGCTAGGGTTAGGGTTAGGGTTAGGGATAGGGTTAGGGTTAGGGTTAGGGTTATGGTTAGTTGGGTTTGGGTTATGGTTAGGGTTATTTTGGTAAAGGTTAGGCTTATGGTTAGTGTTAGGGCTAGTTGGTTTAGGGTTATGGTTAGGGTTATTTGGTTTAGGGTTAGGTTTAGGGTCAGGGTTAGGGTTAGGGTTATTTGGGCTAGGGTTAGGGTTAGGGTTATGGTTCGGGTTATGGTTAGGGTTAGGGTTATGGTTAGTTGGGTTAGGGTTATGGTTAGGATTATTTTGGTAAAAGTTAGGCTTATGGTTAGTGTTAGGGCTAGTTGGTTCAGGGTTAGGGTTAGGGTTATTTGGTTTAGGGTTAGGTTTAGGGTCAGGGTTAGGGTTAGGGTTAGGGTTATTTGGGCTAGGGTTAGGGTTAGGGTTAGGGTTAGTTGGGATAGGGTTATGGTTAGGGTTATTTTGGTAAAGGTTAGGCTTATGGTTAGTGTTAGGGCTAGTTGGTTTAGGGTTAGGGTTAGGGTTATTTGGTTTAGGGTTAGGTTTTGGGTCAGGGTTAGGGTTAGGGTTAGGGTTATTTGGGCTAGGGTTAGGGTTAGGGTTATGGTTAGGGTTAGTTGGGTTAGGGTTATGGTTAGGGTTATTTTGGTAAAGGTTAGGCTTAGCGTTAGTGTTAGGGCTAGTTGGTTTAGGGTTAGGGTTAGGGTTATTTGGTTTAGGGTTAGGTTTAGGGTCAGGGTTAGGGTTAGGGTTAGGGTTATTTGGGCTAGGGTTAGGGTTAGG
The DNA here is from genome assembly GCF_052056855.1 of Sturnus vulgaris. Lineage (NCBI taxonomy): Eukaryota > Metazoa > Chordata > Aves > Passeriformes > Sturnidae > Sturnus > Sturnus vulgaris. The sequence continues at coordinate 34,969,834 of NC_142245.1, forward strand.
TTTAGGGTTAGGTTTAGGGTTAGGGTTAGGGTTAGGGTTATGGTTAGTTGGGTTTGGGTTATGGTTAGGGTTATTTTGGTAAAGGTTAGGCTTAGGGTTAGTGTTAGGGCTAGTTGGTTTAGGGTTAGGGTTAGGGTTATTTGGTTTAGGGTTAGGTTTAGGGTCAGGGTTAGGGTTAGGGCTAGGGTTATTTGGGCTAGGGTTAGGGTTAGAGTTAGGGTTAGGGTTAGGGTTAGTTGGGTTAGGGTTATGGTTAGGGGTATTTTGGTAAAGGTTAGGCTTATGGTTAGTGTTAGGGCTAGTTGGTTTAGGGTTAGGGTTAGGGTTATTTGGTTTAGGGTTAGGTTTAGGGTCAGGGTTAGGGTTAGGGTTATTTGGGCTAGGGTTAGGGTTAGGGTTAGGGTTAGGGTTAGGGTTAGGGTTATGGTTATTTGGGTTTGGGTTATGGTTAGGGTTATTTTGGTAAAGGTTAGGCTTATGGTTAGTGTTAGGGCTAGTTGGTTTAGGGTTAGGGTTAGGGTTATTTGGTTTAGGGTTAGGTTTAGGGTCAGGGTTAGGGTTAGGGTTATTTGGGCTAGGGTTAGGGTTAGGGTTAGGGTTAGGGTTAGGGTTAGGGTTAGGGTTAGGGTTAGGGTTAGGGTTAGGGTTAGGGTTAGTTGGGTTAGCGTTGTGGTTAGGATTATTTTGGAAAAGGTTAGGCTTATGGTTAGTGTTAGGGCTAGTTGGTTTAGGGTTAGGGTTAGGGTTATTTGGTTTAGGGTTAGGTTTAGGGTCAGGGTTAGGGTTAGGGTTATTTGGGCTAGGGTTAGGGTTATGGTTAGGGTTTGGGTTAGGGTTAGGGTTATGGTTAGTTGGTTTAGGTTTATGCTTAGTGTTATTTTGGTAAAGGTTAGGCTTATGGTTAGTGTTAGGGCTAGTTGGTTTAGGGTTAGGGTTATGGTTATTTGGTTTAGGTTTAGGTTTAGGGTCAGGGTTAGGGTTAGGGTTATTTGGGCTAGGGTTAGGGTTAGGGTTAGGGTTAGGGTTAGGGTTAGGGTTATGGTTAGTTGGGTTAGGGTTATGGATAGGATTATTTTGGTAAAGGTTAGGCTTATGGTTAGTGTTAGGGCAAGTTGGTTTAGGGTTAGTGTTAGGGTTATATGGTTTAGGGTTAGGTTTAGGGTCAGGGTTAGGGTTAGGGTTAGGGTTATTTGGGCTAGGGTTAGGGTTAGGGTTAGGGTTAGGGTTAGGGTTAGGGTTAGGGTTATGGTTAGTTGGGTTAGGGTTATGGTTAGGGTTATTTTGGTAAAGGTTAGGCTTATGGTTAGTGTTATGGCTAGTTGGTTTAGGGTTAGGGTTAGGGTTATTTGGTTTAGGGTTAGGTTTAGGGTCAGGGTTAGGTTTAGGGTTAGGGTTATTTGGGCTAGGGTTAGGGTTAGGGTTAGGGTTAGGGTTAGTTGGGTTAGGGTTATGGTTAGGGTTATTTTGGTAAAGGTTAGGCTTAGCGTTAGTGTTAGGGCTAGTTGGTTTAGGGTTAGGGTTAGGGTTATTTGGTTTAGGGTTAGGTTTAGGGTCAGGGTTAGGGTTAGGGTTATTTGGGCTAGGGTTAGGGTTAGGGTTAGGGTTAGGGTTAGGGTTATGGTTAGTTGGGTTAGGGTTATGGTTAGGGTTATTTTGGTAAAGGTTAGGCTTATGGTTAGTGTTATGGCTAGTTGGTTTAGGGTTAGGGTTAGGGTTATTTGGGCTAGGGTTAGGTTTAGGGTCAGGGTTAGGGTTAGGGTTAGGGTTATTTGGGCTAGGGTTAGGGTTAGGGTTAGGGTTAGGGTTAGGGTTATGGTTAGTTGGGTTAGGGTTATGGTTAGGGTTATTTTGGTAAAGGTTAGGCTTATGGTTAGTGTTAGGGCAAGTTGGTTTAGGGTTAGGGTTATGGTTATTTGGTTTAGGGTGAGGTTGAGGGTCAGGGTCAGGGTTAGGGTTAGGGTTATTTGGGCTAGGGTTAGGGTTAGGGTTAGGGTTAGGGTTAGGGTTAGTTGGGATAGGGTTAGGGTCAGGGTTAGGGTTAGGGTTAGGGTTAGGGTTAGGGTTAGGGTTAGGGTTAGGGTTAGTTCGGTTTGGGTTATGGTTAGGGTTATTTTGGTAAAGGTTAGGCCTATGGTTAGTGTTAGGGCTAGTTGGTTTAGGGTTAGGGTTAGGGTTATTTGGTTTAGGGTTAGGTTTAGGGTCAGGGTTAGGGTTAGGGTTAGGGTTATTTGGTTTAGGGTTAGGTTTAGGGTCAGGGTTAGGGTTAGGGTTAGGGTTATGGTTAGTTGGGTTAGGGTTATGGTTAGGGTTATTTTGGTAAAGGTTAGGCTTATGGTTAGTGTTAGGGCTAGTTGGTTTAGGGTTAGGGTTAGGGTTATTTGGTTTAGGGTTAGGTTTAGGGTCAGGGTTAGGGTTAGGGTTAGGGTTATTTGGGCTAGGGTTAGGGTTAGGGTTAGGGTTAGGGTTATGGTTAGTTGGGTTTGGGTTATGGTTAGGGTTATTTTGGTAAAGGTTAGGCTTATGGTTAGTGTTAGGGCTAGTTGGTTTAGGGTTAGGGTTAGGGTTATTTGGTTTAGGGTTAGGTTTAGGGTCAGGGTTAGGGTTAGGGTTAGGGTTATTTGGGCTAAGGTTAGGGTTAGGGTTAGGGTTATGTTTAGGGTTAGGGTTATGGTTAGTTGGGTTAGGGTTATGGTTAGGGTTATTTTGGTAAAGGTTAGGCTTATGGTTAGTGTTATGGCTAGTTGGTTTAGGGTTAGGGTTAGGGTTATTTGGTTTAGGGTTAGGTTTAGGGTCAGGGTTAGGGTTAGGGTTAGGGTTATTTGGGCTAGCGTTAGGGTTAGGGTTAGGGTTAGGGTTAGGGTTAGGGTTAGGGTTATGGTTAGTTGGGTTAGGGTTATGGTTAGGGTTATTTTGGTAAAGGTTAGGCTTATGGTTAGTGTTAGGGCTAGTTGGTTTAGGGTTAGGGTTAGGGTTATTTGGTTTAGGGTTAGGTTTAGGGTCAGGGTTAGGGTTAGGGTTATTTGGGCTAGGGTTAGGGTTAGGTTTAGGGATAGGGTTAGGGTTAGGGTTAGGGTTATGGTTAGTTGGGTTTGGGTTATGGTTAGGGTTATTTTGGTAAAGGTTAGGCTTATGGTTAGTGTTAGGGCTAGTTGGTTTAGGGTTATGGTTAGGGTTATTTGGTTTAGGGTTAGGTTTAGGGTCAGGGTTAGGGTTAGGGTTATTTGGGCTAGGGTTAGGGTTAGGGTTATGGTTCGGGTTATGGTTAGGGTTAGGGTTATGGTTAGTTGGGTTAGGGTTATGGTTAGGATTATTTTGGTAAAAGTTAGGCTTATGGTTAGTGTTAGGGCTAGTTGGTTCAGGGTTAGGGTTAGGGTTATTTGGTTTAGGGTTAGGTTTAGGGTCAGGGTTAGGTTTAGGGTTAGGGTTATTTGGGCTAGGGTTAGGGTTAGGGTTAGGGTTAGTTGGGATAGGGTTATGGTTAGGGTTATTTTGGTAAAGGTTAGGCTTATGGTTAGTGTTAGGGCTAGTTGGTTTAGGGTTAGGGTTAGGGTTATTTGGTTTAGGGTTAGGTTTTGGGTCAGGGTTAGGGTTAGGGTTAGGGTTATTTGGGCTAGGGTTAGGGTTAGGGTTATGGTTAGGGTTAGTTGGGTTAGGGTTATGGTTAGGGTTATTTTGGTAAAGGTTAGGCTTAGCGTTAGTGTTAGGGCTAGTTGGTTTAGGGTTAGGGTTAGGGTTATTTGGTTTAGGGTTAGGTTTAGGGTCAGGGTTAGGGTTAGGGTTAGGGTTATTTGGGCTAGGGTTAGGGTTAGGTTTAGGGTTAGGTTTAGGGTTAGGGTTAGGGTTAGGGTTATGGTTAGTTGGGTTTGGGTTATGGTTAGGGTTATTTTGGTAAAGGTTAGGCTTAGGGTTAGTGTTAGGGCTAGTTGGTTTAGGGTTAGGGTTAGGGTTATTTGGTTTAGGGTTAGGTTTAGGGTCAGGGTTAGGGTTAGGGCTAGGGTTATTTGGGCTAGGGTTAGGGTTAGGGTTAGGGTTAGGGTTAGGGTTATGTTTAGTTGGGTTTGGGTTATGGTTAGGGTTATTTTGGTAAAGGTTAGGCTTATGGTTAGTGTTAGGGCTAGTTTGTTTAGGGTTATGGTTAGGGTTATTTGGTTTAGGGTTAGGTTTAGGGTCAGGGTTAGGGTTAGAGTTATTTGGGCTAGGGTTAGGGTTAGGGTTAGGGTTAGGGTTAGGGTTAGGGTTAGGGTTAGGGTTAGGGTTAGGGTTAGTTGGGTTAGGGTTATGGATAGGATTATTTTGGTAAAGGTTAGGCTTATGGTTAGTGTTAGGGAAAGTTGGTTTAGGGTTAGTGTTAGGGTTATATGGTTTAGGGTTAGGTTTAGGGTCAGGGTTAGGGTTAGGGTTAGGGTTATTTGGGCTAGGGTTAGGGTTAGGGTTAGGGTTAGGGTTAGGGTTAGGGTTAGGGTTATGGTTAGGGTTATTTTGGTAAAGGTTAGGCTTAGCGTTAGTGTTAGGGCTAGTTGGTTTAGGGTTAGGGTTAGGGTTATTTGGTTTAGGGTTAGGTTTAGGGTCAGGGTTAGGGTTAGGGTTAGGGTTATTTGGGCTAGGGTTAGGGTTAGGGTTAGGGTTAGGGTTAGGGTTAGTTGGGTTAGGGTTATGGTTAGGGTTATTTTGGTAAAGGTTAGGCTTAGCGTTAGTGTTAGGGCTAGTTGGTTTAGGGTTAGGGTTAGGGTTATTTGGTTTAGGGTTAGGTTTAGGGTCAGGGTTAGGGTTAGGGTTATTTTGGCTAGGGTTAGGGTTAGGGTTAGGGTTAGGGTTAGGGTTAGGGTTAGGGTTATGGTTAGTTGGGTTAGGGTTATGGTTAGGGTTATTTTGGTAAAGGTTAGGCTTATGGTTAGTGTTATGGCTAGTTGGTTTAGGGTTAGGGTTAGGGTTATTTGGTTTAGGGTTAGGTTTAGGGTCAGGGTTAGGGTTAGGGTTATTTGGGCTAGGGTTAGGTTTAGGGTTAGGGTTAGGGTTAGGGTTATGGTTAGTTGGGTTAGGGTTATGGTTAGGGTTATTTTGGTAAAGGTTAGGCTTATGGTTAGTGTTAGGGCTAGTTGGTTTAGGGTTAGGGTTATGGTTATTTGGTTTAGGGTTAGGTTTACGGTCAGGGTTAGGGTTAGGGTTATTTGGGCTAGGGTTAGGGTTAGGGTTAGGGTTATGGTTAGTTGGGTTTGGGTTATGGCTAGGGTTATTTTGGTAAAGGTTAGGCTTATGGTTAGTGTTAGGGCTAGTTGGTTTAGGGTTATGGTTAGGGTTATTTGGTTTAGGGTTAGGTTTAGGGTCAGGGTTAGGGTTAGGGTTATTTGGGCTAGGGTTAGGGTTAGGGATAGGGTTACGGTCAGGGTTATGGTTAGTTGGGTTTGGGTTATGGTTAGGGTTATTTTGGTAAAGGTTAGGCTTATGGTTAGTGTTAGGGCTAGTTGGTTTAGGGTTAGGGTTAGGGTTATTTGGTTTAGGCTTAGGTTTAGGGTCAGGGTTAGGGTTAGGGTTATTTGGGCTAGGGTTAGGGTTAGGGTTAGGGTTAGGGTTAGGGTTAGGGTTAGGGTTAGGGTTAGGGTTATGGTTAGTTGGGTTTGGGTTATGGTTAGGGTTATTTTGGTAAAGGTTAGGCTTATGGTTAGTGTTAGGGCTAGTTGGTTTAGGGTTATGGTTAGGGTTATTTGGTTTAGGATTAGGTTTAGGGTCAGGGTTAGGGTTAGGGTTAGGGTTATTTGGGCTAGGGTTAGGTTTAGGGTTAGGGTTAGGGTTAGGGTTTTGGTTAGTTGGGTTAGGGTTATGGTTAGGGTTATTTTGGTAAAGGTTAGGCTTATGGTTAGTGTTAGGGCTAGTTGGTTTAGGGTTAGGGTTAGGGTTATTTGGTTTAGGGTTAGTTTAGGGTCAGGGTTAGGGTTAGGGTTATTTGGGCTAGGGTTAGGGTTAGGGTTAGGGTTAGGGTTAGGGTTAGGGTTAGGGTTATGGTTAGTTGGGTTTGGGTTATGGTTAGGGTTATTTTGGTAAAGGTTAGGCTTATGGTTAGTGTTAGGGCTAGTTGGTTTAGGGTTATGGTTAGGGTTATTTGGTTTAGGCTTAGGTTTAGGGTCAGGGTTAGGGTTAGGGTTAGGGTTATTTGGGCTAGGGTTAGGGTTAGGGTTAGGGTTAGGGTTAGGGTTATGGTTAGTTGGGTTTGGGTTATGGTTAGGGTTATTTTGGTAAAGGTTAGGCTTATGGTTAGTGTTAGGGCAAGTTGGTTTAGGGTTATGGTTAGGGTTATTTGGTTTAGGGTTAGGTTTAGGGTCAGGGTTAGGGTTAGGGTTATTTGGGCTAGGGTTAGGGTTAGGGTTAGGGTTAGGGTTAGGGTTATGGTTAGTTGGGTTAGGGTTATGGTTAGGGTTATTTTGGTAAAGGTTAGGCTTATGGTTAGTGTTAGGGCTAGTTGGTTTAGGGTTATGGTTAGGGTTATTTGGTTTAGGGTTAGGTTTAGGGTCAGGGTTACGGTTGGGGTTAGGGTTATTTGGGCTAGGGTTAGGGTTAGGGTTAGGGTTAGGGTTAGGGTTATGGTTAGTTGGGTTAGGGTTATGGTTAGGGTTATTTTGGTAAAGGTTAGGCTTATGGTTAGTGTTAGGGCTAGTTGGTTTAGGGTTAGGGTTATGGTTATTTGGTTTAGGGTTAGGTTTAGGGTCAGGGTTAGGGTTAGGGTTAGGGTTATTTGGGCTAGGGTTAGGGTTAGGGTTAGGGTTAGGGTTAGGGTTAGGGTTAGGGTTATGGTTAGTTGGGTTTGGGTTATGGTTAGGGTTATTTTGGTAAAGGTTAGGCTTATGGTTAGTGTTAGGGCTAGTTGGTTTAGGGTTATGGTTAGGGTTATTTGGTTTAGGGTTAGGTTTAGGGTCAGGGTTAGGGTTAGGGTTATTTGGGCTAGGGTTAGGGTTAGGGTTAGGGTTAGGGTTAGGGTTAGGGTTAGTTGGGTTAGGGTTATGGTTAGGGTTATTTTGATAAAGGTTTGGCTTATAGTTAGTGTTATGGCTAGTTGGTTTAGGGTTAGGGTTAGGGTTATTTGGTTTAGGGTTAGGTTTAGGGTCAGGGTTAGGGTTAGGGTTATTTGGGCTAGGGTTAGGGTTAGGGTTAGGGTTAGGGTTAGGGTTAGTTGGGTTAGGGTTATGGTTAGGGTTATTTTCGTAAAGGTTAGGCTTATGGTTAGTGTTAGGGCTAGTTGGTTTAGGGTTATGGTTAGGGTTATTTGGTTTAGGGTTAGGTTTAGGGTCAGGGTTACGGTTGGTGTTAGGGTTATTTGGGCTAGGGTTAGGGTTAGGGTTAGGGTTAGGGTTAGGGTTATGGTTAGTTGGGTTAGGGTTATGGTTAGGTTTATTTTGGTAAAGGTTAGGCTTATGGTTAGTGTTAGGGCTAGTTGGTTTAGGGTTAGGGTTATGGTTATTTGGTTTAGGGTTAGGTTTAGGGTCAGGGTTAGGGTTAGGGTTAGGGTTATTTGGGCTAGGGTTAGGGTTAGGGTTAGGGTTAGGGTTAGGGTTAGGGTTATGGTTAGTTGGGTTAGGGTTATGGTTAGGGTTATTTTGGTAAAGGTTAGGCTTATGGTTAGTGTTATGGCTAGTTGGTTTAGGGTTAGGGTTAGGGTTATTTGGTTTAGGGTTAGGTTTAGGGTCAGGGTTAGGGTTAGGGTTATTTGGGCTAGGGTTAGGGTTAGGGTTAGGGTTATGGTTAGTTGGGTTAGGGTTATGGTTAGGGTTATTTTGGTAAAGGTTAGGCTTATGGTTAGTGTTAGGGCTAGTTGGTTTAGGGTTAGGGTTAGGGTTATTTGGTTTAGGGTTAGGTTTAGGGTCAGGGTTAGGGTTAGGGTTATTTGGGCTAGGGTTAGGGTTAGGGTTAGGGTTAGGGTTAGGGTTAGGGTTATGGTTAGTTGGGTTAGGGTTATGGTTAGGGTTATTTTGGTAAAGGTTAGGCTTATGGTTAGTGTTAGGGCTAGTTGGTTTAGGGTTATGGTTAGGGTTATTTGGTTTAGGCTTAGGTTTAGGGTCAGGGTTAGGGTTAGGGTTAGGGTTATTTGGGCTAGGGTTAGGGTTAGGGTTAGGGTTAGGGTTAGGGTTATGGTTAGTTGGGTTTGGGTTATGGTTAGGGTTATTTTGGTAAAGGTTAGGCTTATGGTTAGTGTTAGGGCTAGTTGGTTTAGGGTTATGGGTAGGGTTATTTGGTTTAGGGTTAGGTTTAGGGTCAGGGTTAGGGTTGGGGTTAGGGTTATTTGGGCTAGGGTTAGGGTTAGGGTTAGGGTTAGGGTTAGGGTTAGGGTTAGGGTTATGGTTAGTTGGGTTAGGGTTATGGTTAGGGTTATTTTGGTAAAGGTTAGGCTTATGGTTAGTGTAAGGGCTAGTTGGTTTAGGGTTAGGGTTATGGTTATTTGGTTTAGGGTTAGGTTTAGGGTCAGGGTTAGGGTTAGGGTTAGGGTTATTTGGGCTAGGGTTAGGGTTATGGTTAGGGTTAGGGTTAGGGTTAGGGTTATGGTTAGTTGGGTTAGGGTTATGGTTAGGGTTATTTTGGTAAAGGTTAGGCTTATGGTTAGTGTTAGGGATAGTTGGTTTAGGGTTAGGGTTATGGTTATTTGGTTTAGGGTTAGGTTTACGGTCAGGGTTAGGGTTAGGGTTATTTGGGCTAGGGTTAGGGTTAGGGTTAGGGTTATGGTTAGTTGGGTTTGGGTTATGGTTAGGGTTATTTTGGTAAAGGTTAGGCTTATGGTTAGTGTTAGGGCTAGTTGGTTTAGGGTTATGGTTAGGGTTATTTGGTTTAGGGTTAGGTTTAGGGTCAGGGTTAGGGTTAGGGTTATTTGGGCTAGGGTTAGGGTTAGGGATAGGGTTAGGGTCAGGGTTATGGTTAGTTGGGTTTGGGTTATGGTTAGGGTTATTTTGGTAAAGGTTAGGCTTATGGTTAGTGTTAGGGCTAGTTGGTTTAGGGTTAGGGTTAGGGTTATTTGGTTTAGGCTTAGGTTTAGGGTCAGGGTTAGGGTTAGGGTTATTTGGGCTAGGGTTAGGGTTAGGGTTAGGGTTAGGGTTAGGGTTAGGGTTAGGGTTAGGGTTAGGGTTAGGGTTAGGGTTAGGGTTAGGGTTATGGTTAGTTGGGTTTGGGTTATGGTTAGGGTTATTTTGGTAAAGGTTAGGCTTATGGTTAGTGTTAGGGCTAGTTGGTTTAGGGTTATGGTTAGGGTTATTTGGTTTAGGATTAGGTTTAGGGTCAGGGTTAGGGTTAGGGTTAGGGTTATTTGGGCTAGGGTTAGGTTTAGGGTTAGGGTTAGGGTTAGGGTTTTGGTTAGTTGGGTTAGGGTTATGGTTAGGGTTATTTTGGTAAAGGTTAGGCTTATGGTTAGTGTTAGGGCTAGTTGGTTTAGGGTTAGGGTTAGGGTTATTTGGTTTAGGGTTAGTTTAGGGTCAGGGTTAGGGTTAGGGTTATTTGGGCTAGGGTTAGGGTTAGGGTTAGGGTTAGGGTTAGGGTTAGGGTTATGGTTAGTTGGGTTTGGGTTATGGTTAGGGTTATTTTGGTAAAGGTTAGGCTTATGGTTAGTGTTAGGGCTAGTTGGTTTAGGGTTATGGTTAGGGTTATTTGGTTTAGGCTTAGGTTTAGGGTCAGGGTTAGGGTTAGGGTTAGGGTTATTTGGGCTAGGGTTAGGGTTAGGGTTAGGGTTAGGGTTAGGGTTAGGGTTATGGTTAGTTGGGTTTGGGTTATGGTTAGGGTTATTTTGGTAAAGGTTAGGCTTATGGTTAGTGTTAGGGCAAGTTGGTTTAGGGTTATGGTTAGGGTTATTTGGTTTAGGGTTAGGTTTAGGGTCAGGGTTAGGGTTAGGGTTATTTGGGCTAGGGTTAGGGTTAGGGTTAGGGTTAGGGTTAGGGTTATGGTTAGTTGGGTTAGGGTTATGGTTAGGGTTATTTTGGTAAAGGTTAGGCTTATGGTTAGTGTTAGGGCTAGTTGGTTTAGGGTTATGGTTAGGGTTATTTGGTTTAGGGTTAGGTTTAGGGTCAGGGTTACGGTTGGGGTTAGGGTTATTTGGGCTAGGGTTAGGGTTAGGGTTAGGGTTAGGGTTAGGGTTATGGTTAGTTGGGTTAGGGTTATGGTTAGGGTTATTTTGGTAAAGGTTAGGCTTATGGTTAGTGTTAGGGCTAGTTGGTTTAGGGTTAGGGTTATGGTTATTTGGTTTAGGGTTAGGTTTAGGGTCAGGGTTAGGGTTAGGGTTAGGGTTATTTGGGCTAGGGTTAGGGTTAGGGTTAGGGTTAGGGTTAGGGTTAGGGTTAGGGTTAGGGTTATGGTTAGTTGGGTTTGGGTTATGGTTAGGGTTATTTTGGTAAAGGTTAGGCTTATGGTTAGTGTTAGGGCTAGTTGGTTTAGGGTTATGGTTAGGGTTATTTGGGCTAGGGTTAGGTTTAGGGTCAGGGTTAGGGTTAGGGTTATTTGGGCTAGGGTTAGGGTTAGGGTTAGGGTTAGGGTTAGGGTTAGGGTTAGTTGGGTTAGGGTTATGGTTAGGGTTATTTTGATAAAGGTTTGGCTTATAGTTAGTGTTATGGCTAGTTGGTTTAGGGTTAGGGTTAGGGTTATTTGGTTTAGGGTTAGGTTTAGGGTCAGGGTTAGGGTTAGGGTTATTTGGGCTAGGGTTAGGGTTAGGGTTAGGGTTAGGGTTAGGGTTAGTTGGGTTAGGGTTATGGTTAGGGTTATTTTCGTAAAGGTTAGGCTTATGGTTAGTGTTAGGGCTAGTTGGTTTAGGGTTATGGTTAGGGTTATTTGGTTTAGGGTTAGGTTTAGGGTCAGGGTTACGGTTGGTGTTAGGGTTATTTGGGCTAGGGTTAGGGTTAGGGTTAGGGTTAGGGTTAGGGTTATGGTTAGTTGGGTTAGGGTTATGGTTAGGTTTATTTTGGTAAAGGTTAGGCTTATGGTTAGTGTTAGGGCTAGTTGGTTTAGGGTTAGGGTTATGGTTATTTGGTTTAGGGTTAGGTTTAGGGTCAGGGTTAGGGTTAGGGTTAGGGTTATTTGGGCTAGGGTTAGGGTTAGGGTTAGGGTTAGGGTTAGGGTTAGGGTTATGGTTAGTTGGGTTAGGGTTATGGTTAGGGTTATTTTGGTAAAGGTTAGGCTTATGGTTAGTGTTATGGCTAGTTGGTTTAGGGTTAGGGTTAGGGTTATTTGGTTTAGGGTTAGGTTTAGGGTCAGGGTTAGGGTTAGGGTTATTTGGGCTAGGGTTAGGGTTAGGGTTAGGGTTATGGTTAGTTGGGTTAGGGTTATGGTTAGGGTTATTTTGGTAAAGGTTAGGCTTATGGTTAGTGTTAGGGCTAGTTGGTTTAGGGTTAGGGTTAGGGTTATTTGGTTTAGGGTTAGTTTAGGGTCAGGGTTAGGGTTAGGGTTATTTGGGCTAGGGTTAGGGTTAGGGTTAGGGTTAGGGTTAGGGTTAGGGTTATGGTTAGTTGGGTTTGGGTTATGGTTAGGGTTATTTTGGTAAAGGTTAGGCTTATGGTTAGTGTTAGGGCTAGTTGGTTTAGGGTTATGGTTAGGGTTATTTGGTTTAGGCTTAGGTTTAGGGTCAGGGTTAGGGTTAGGGTTAGGGTTATTTGGGCTAGGGTTAGGGTTAGGGTTAGGGTTAGGGTTAGGGTTATGGTTAGTTGGGTTTGGGTTATGGTTAGGGTTATTTTGGTAAAGGTTAGGCTTATGGTTAGTGTTAGGGCAAGTTGGTTTAGGGTTATGGTTAGGGTTATTTGGTTTAAGGTTAGGTTTAGGGTCAGGGTTAGGGTTAGGGTTATTTGGGCTAGGGTTAGGGTTAGGGTTAGGGTTAGGGTTAGGGTTATGGTTAGTTGGGTTAGGGTTATGGTTAGGGTTATTTTGGTAAAGGTTAGGCTTATGGTTAGTGTTAGGGCTAGTTGGTTTAGGGTTATGGTTAGGGTTATTTGGTTTAGGGTTAGGTTTAGGGTCAGGGTTACGGTTGGGGTTAGGGTTATTTGGGCTAGGGTTAGGGTTAGGGTTAGGGTTAGGGTTAGGGTTATGGTTAGTTGGGTTAGGGTTATGGTTAGGGTTATTTTGGTAAAGGTTAGGCTTATGGTTAGTGTTAGGGCTAGTTGGTTTAGGGTTAGGGTTATGGTTATTTGGTTTAGGGTTAGGTTTAGGGTCAGGGTTAGGGTTAGGGTTAGGGTTATTTGGGCTAGGGTTAGGGTTAGGGTTAGGGTTAGGGTTAGGGTTAGGGTTAGGGTTATGGTTAGTTGGGTTTGGGTTATGGTTAGGGTTATTTTGGTAAAGGTTAGGCTTATGGTTAGTGTTAGGGCTAGTTGGTTTAGGGTTATGGTTAGGGTTATTTGGTTTAGGGTTAGGTTTAGGGTCAGGGTTAGGGTTAGGGTTATTTGGGCTAGGGTTAGGGTTAGGGTTAGGGTTAGGGTTAGGGTTAGGGTTAGTTGGGTTAGGGTTATGGTTAGGGTTATTTTGATAAAGGTTTGGCTTATAGTTAGTGTTATGGCTAGTTGGTTTAGGGTTAGGGTTAGGGTTATTTGGTTTAGGGTTAGGTTTAGGGTCAGGGTTAGGGTTAGGGTTATTTGGGCTAGGGTTAGGGTTAGGGTTAGGGTTAGGGTTAGGGTTAGTTGGGTTAGGGTTATGGTTAGGGTTATTTTCGTAAAGGTTAGGCTTATGGTTAGTGTTAGGGCTAGTTGGTTTAGGGTTATGGTTAGGGTTATTTGGTTTAGGGTTAGGTTTAGGGTCAGGGTTACGGTTGGTGTTAGGGTTATTTGGGCTAGGGTTAGGGTTAGGGTTAGGGTTAGGGTTAGGGTTATGGTTAGTTGGGTTAGGGTTATGGTTAGGTTTATTTTGGTAAAGGTTAGGCTTATGGTTAGTGTTAGGGCTAGTTGGTTTAGGGTTAGGGTTATGGTTATTTGGTTTAGGGTTAGGTTTAGGGTCAGGGTTAGGGTTAGGGTTAGGGTTATTTGGGCTAGGGTTAGGGTTAGGGTTAGGGTTAGGGTTAGGGTTAGGGTTATGGTTAGTTGGGTTAGGGTTATGGTTAGGGTTATTTTGGTAAAGGTTAGGCTTATGGTTAGTGTTATGGCTAGTTGGTTTAGGGTTAGGGTTAGGGTTATTTGGTTTAGGGTTAGGTTTAGGGTCAGGGTTAGGGTTAGGGTTATTTGGGCTAGGGTTAGGGTTAGGGTTAGGGTTATGGTTAGTTGGGTTAGGGTTATGGTTAGGGTTATTTTGGTAAAGGTTAGGCTTATGGTTAGTGTTAGGGCTAGTTGGTTTAGGGTTAGGGTTAGGGTTATTTGGTTTAGGGTTAGGTTTAGGGTCAGGGTTAGGGTTAGGGTTATTTGGGCTAGGGTTAGGGTTAGGGTTAGGGTTAGGGTTAGGGTTAGGGTTATGGTTAGTTGGGTTAGGGTTATGGTTAGGGTTATTTTGGTAAAGGTTAGGCTTATGGTTAGTGTTAGGGCTAGTTGGTTTAGGGTTATGGTTAGGGTTATTTGGTTTAGGCTTAGGTTTAGGGTCAGGGTTAGGGTTAGGGTTAGGGTTATTTGGGCTAGGGTTAGGGTTAGGGTTAGGGTTAGGGTTAGGGTTATGGTTAGTTGGGTTTGGGTTATGGTTAGGGTTATTTTGGTAAAGGTTAGGCTTATGGTTAGTGTTAGGGCTAGTTGGTTTAGGGTTATGGGTAGGGTTATTTGGTTTAGGGTTAGGTTTAGGGTCAGGGTTAGGGTTGGGGTTAGGGTTATTTGGGCTAGGGTTAGGGTTAGGGTTAGGGTTAGGGTTAGGGTTAGGGTTAGGGTTATGGTTAGTTGGGTTAGGGTTATGGTTAGGGTTATTTTGGTAAAGGTTAGGCTTATGGTTAGTGTAAGGGCTAGTTGGTTTAGGGTTAGGGTTATGGTTATTTGGTTTAGGGTTAGGTTTAGGGTCAGGGTTAGGGTTAGGGTTAGGGTTATTTGGGCTAGGGTTAGGGTTAGGGTTAGGGTTAGGGTTAGGGTTAGGGTTAGGGTTATGGTTAGTTGGGTTAGGGTTATGGTTAGGGTTATTTTGGTAAAGGTTAGGCTTATGGTTAGTGTTAGGGATAGTTGGTTTAGGGTTAGGGTTATGGTTATTTGGTTTAGGGTTAGGTTTACGGTCAGGGTTAGGGTTAGGGTTATTTGGGCTAGGGTTAGGGTTAGGGTTAGGGTTATGGTTAGTTGGGTTTGGGTTATGGTTAGGGTTATTTTGGTAAAGGTTAGGCTTATGGTTAGTGTTAGGGCTAGTTGGTTTAGGGTTATGGTTAGGGTTATTTGGTTTAGGGTTAGGTTTAGGGTCAGGGTTAGGGTTAGGGTTATTTGGGCTAGGGTTAGGGTTAGGGATAGGGTTAGGGTCAGGGTTATGGTTAGTTGGGTTTGGGTTATGGTTAGGGTTATTTTGGTAAAGGTTAGGCTTATGGTTAGTGTTAGGGCTAGTTGGTTTAGGGTTAGGGTTAGGGTTATTTGGTTTAGGCTTAGGTTTAGGGTCAGGGTTAGGGTTAGGGTTATTTGGGCTAGGGTTAGGGTTAGGGTTAGGGTTAGGGTTAGGGTTAGGGTTAGGGTTAGGGTTAGGGTTAGGGTTAGGGTTAGGGTTATGGTTAGTTGGGTTTGGGTTATGGTTAGGGTTATTTTGGTAAAGGTTAGGCTTATGGTTAGTGTTAGGGCTAGTTGGTTTAGGGTTATGGTTAGGGTTATTTGGTTTAGGATTAGGTTTAGGGTCAGGGTTAGGGTTAGGGTTAGGGTTATTTGGGCTAGGGTTAGGTTTAGGGTTAGGGTTAGGGTTAGGGTTTTGGTTAGTTGGGTTAGGGTTATGGTTAGGGTTATTTTGGTAAAGGTTAGGCTTATGGTTAGTGTTAGGGCTAGTTGGTTTAGGGTTAGGGTTAGGGTTATTTGGTTTAGGGTTAGTTTAGGGTCAGGGTTAGGGTTAGGGTTATTTGGGCTAGGGTTAGGGTTAGGGTTAGGGTTAGGGTTAGGGTTAGGGTTAGGGTTATGGTTAGTTGGGTTTGGGTTATGGTTAGGGTTATTTTGGTAAAGGTTAGGCTTATGGTTAGTGTTAGGGCTAGTTGGTTTAGGGTTATGGTTAGGGTTATTTGGTTTAGGCTTAGGTTTAGGGTCAGGGTTAGGGTTAGGGTTAGGGTTATTTGGGCTAGGGTTAGGGTTAGGGTTAGGGTTAGGGTTAGGGTTATGGTTAGTTGGGTTTGGGTTATGGTTAGGGTTATTTTGGTAAAGGTTAGGCTTATGGTTAGTGTTAGGGCAAGTTGGTTTAGGGTTATGGTTAGGGTTATTTGGTTTAGGGTTAGGTTTAGGGTCAGGGTTAGGGTTAGGGTTATTTGGGCTAGGGTTAGGGTTAGGGTTAGGGTTAGGGTTAGGGTTATGGTTAGTTGGGTTAGGGTTATGGTTAGGGTTATTTTGGTAAAGGTTAGGCTTATGGTTAGTGTTAGGGCTAGTTGGTTTAGGGTTATGGTTAGGGTTATTTGGTTTAGGGTTAGGTTTAGGGTCAGGGTTACGGTTGGGGTTAGGGTTATTTGGGCTAGGGTTAGGGTTAGGGTTAGGGTTAGGGTTAGGGTTATGGTTAGTTGGGTTAGGGTTATGGTTAGGGTTATTTTGGTAAAGGTTAGGCTTATGGTTAGTGTTAGGGCTAGTTGGTTTAGGGTTAGGGTTATGGTTATTTGGTTTAGGGTTAGGTTTAGGGTCAGGGTTAGGGTTAGGGTTAGGGTTATTTGGGCTAGGGTTAGGGTTAGGGTTAGGGTTAGGGTTAGGGTTAGGGTTAGGGTTAGGGTTATGGTTAGTTGGGTTTGGGTTATGGTTAGGGTTATTTTGGTAAAGGTTAGGCTTATGGTTAGTGTTAGGGCTAGTTGGTTTAGGGTTATGGTTAGGGTTATTTGGGCTAGGGTTAGGTTTAGGGTCAGGGTTAGGGTTAGGGTTATTTGGGCTAGGGTTAGGGTTAGGGTTAGGGTTAGGGTTAGGGTTAGGGTTAGTTGGGTTAGGGTTATGGTTAGGGTTATTTTGATAAAGGTTTGGCTTATAGTTAGTGTTATGGCTAGTTGGTTTAGGGTTAGGGTTAGGGTTATTTGGTTTAGGGTTAGGTTTAGGGTCAGGGTTAGGGTTAGGGTTATTTGGGCTAGGGTTAGGGTTAGGGTTAGGGTTAGGGTTAGGGTTAGTTGGGTTAGGGTTATGGTTAGGGTTATTTTCGTAAAGGTTAGGCTTATGGTTAGTGTTAGGGCTAGTTGGTTTAGGGTTATGGTTAGGGTTATTTGGTTTAGGGTTAGGTTTAGGGTCAGGGTTACGGTTGGTGTTAGGGTTATTTGGGCTAGGGTTAGGGTTAGGGTTAGGGTTAGGGTTAGGGTTATGGTTAGTTGGGTTAGGGTTATGGTTAGGTTTATTTTGGTAAAGGTTAGGCTTATGGTTAGTGTTAGGGCTAGTTGGTTTAGGGTTAGGGTTATGGTTATTTGGTTTAGGGTTAGGTTTAGGGTCAGGGTTAGGGTTAGGGTTAGGGTTATTTGGGCTAGGGTTAGGGTTAGGGTTAGGGTTAGGGTTAGGGTTAGGGTTATGGTTAGTTGGGTTAGGGTTATGGTTAGGGTTATTTTGGTAAAGGTTAGGCTTATGGTTAGTGTTATGGCTAGTTGGTTTAGGGTTAGGGTTAGGGTTATTTGGTTTAGGGTTAGGTTTAGGGTCAGGGTTAGGGTTAGGGTTATTTGGGCTAGGGTTAGGGTTAGGGTTAGGGTTATGGTTAGTTGGGTTAGGGTTATGGTTAGGGTTATTTTGGTAAAGGTTAGGCTTATGGTTAGTGTTAGGGCTAGTTGGTTTAGGGTTAGGGTTAGGGTTATTTGGTTTAGGGTTAGTTTAGGGTCAGGGTTAGGGTTAGGGTTATTTGGGCTAGGGTTAGGGTTAGGGTTAGGGTTAGGGTTAGGGTTAGGGTTATGGTTAGTTGGGTTTGGGTTATGGTTAGGGTTATTTTGGTAAAGGTTAGGCTTATGGTTAGTGTTAGGGCTAGTTGGTTTAGGGTTATGGTTAGGGTTATTTGGTTTAGGCTTAGGTTTAGGGTCAGGGTTAGGGTTAGGGTTAGGGTTATTTGGGCTAGGGTTAGGGTTAGGGTTAGGGTTAGGGTTAGGGTTATGGTTAGTTGGGTTTGGGTTATGGTTAGGGTTATTTTGGTAAAGGTTAGGCTTATGGTTAGTGTTAGGGCAAGTTGGTTTAGGGTTATGGTTAGGGTTATTTGGTTTAAGGTTAGGTTTAGGGTCAGGGTTAGGGTTAGGGTTATTTGGGCTAGGGTTAGGGTTAGGGTTAGGGTTAGGGTTAGGGTTATGGTTAGTTGGGTTAGGGTTATGGTTAGGGTTATTTTGGTAAAGGTTAGGCTTATGGTTAGTGTTAGGGCTAGTTGGTTTAGGGTTATGGTTAGGGTTATTTGGTTTAGGGTTAGGTTTAGGGTCAGGGTTACGGTTGGGGTTAGGGTTATTTGGGCTAGGGTTAGGGTTAGGGTTAGGGTTAGGGTTAGGGTTATGGTTAGTTGGGTTAGGGTTATGGTTAGGGTTATTTTGGTAAAGGTTAGGCTTATGGTTAGTGTTAGGGCTAGTTGGTTTAGGGTTAGGGTTATGGTTATTTGGTTTAGGGTTAGGTTTAGGGTCAGGGTTAGGGTTAGGGTTAGGGTTATTTGGGCTAGGGTTAGGGTTAGGGTTAGGGTTAGGGTTAGGGTTAGGGTTATGGTTAGTTGGGTTTGGGTTATGGTTAGGGTTATTTTGGTAAAGGTTAGGCTTATGGTTAGTGTTAGGGCTAGTTGGTTTAGGGTTATGGTTAGGGTTATTTGGTTTAGGGTTAGGTTTAGGGTCAGGGTTAGGGTTAGGGTTATTTGGGCTAGGGTTAGGGTTAGGGTTAGGGTTAGGGTTAGGGTTAGGGTTAGTTGGGTTAGGGTTATGGTTAGGGTTATTTTGATAAAGGTTTGACTTATAGTTAGTGTTATGGCTAGTTGGTTTAGGGTTAGGGTTAGGGTTATTTGGTTTAGGGTTAGGTTTAGGGTCAGGGTTAGGGTTAGGGTTATTTGGGCTAGGGTTAGGGTTAGGGTTAGGGTTAGGGTTAGGGTTAGTTGGGTTAGGGTTATGGTTAGGGTTATTTTCGTAAAGGTTAGGCTTATGGTTAGTGTTAGGGCTAGTTGGTTTAGGGTTATGGTTAGGGTTATTTGGTTTAGGGTTAGGTTTAGGGTCAGGGTTACGGTTGGTGTTAGGGTTATTTGGGCTAGGGTTAGGGTTAGGGTTAGGGTTAGGGTTAGGGTTATGGTTAGTTGGGTTAGGGTTATGGTTAGGTTTATTTTGGTAAAGGTTAGGCTTATGGTTAGTGTTAGGGCTAGTTGGTTTAGGGTTAGGGTTATGGTTATTTGGTTTAGGGTTAGGTTTAGGGTCAGGGTTAGGGTTAGGGTTAGGGTTATTTGGGCTAGGGTTAGGGTTAGGGTTAGGGTTAGGGTTAGGGTTAGGGTTATGGTTAGTTGGGTTAGGGTTATGGTTAGGGTTATTTTGGTAAAGGTTAGGCTTATGGTTAGTGTTATGGCTAGTTGGTTTAGGGTTAGGGTTAGGGTTATTTGGTTTAGGGTTAGGTTTAGGGTCAGGGTTAGGGTTAGGGTTATTTGGGCTAGGGTTAGGGTTAGGGTTAGGGTTATGGTTAGTTGGGTTAGGGTTATGGTTAGGGTTATTTTGGTAAAGGTTAGGCTTATGGTTAGTGTTAGGGCTAGTTGGTTTAGGGTTAGGGTTAGGGTTATTTGGTTTAGGGTTAGGTTTAGGGTCAGGGTTAGGGTTAGGGTTATTTGGGCTAGGGTTAGGGTTAGGGTTAGGGTTAGGGTTAGGGTTAGGGTTATGGTTAGTTGGGTTAGGGTTATGGTTAGGGTTATTTTGGTAAAGGTTAGGCTTATGGTTAGTGTTAGGGCTAGTTGGTTTAGGGTTATGGTTAGGGTTATTTGGTTTAGGCTTAGGTTTAGGGTCAGGGTTAGGGTTAGGGTTAGGGTTATTTGGGCTAGGGTTAGGGTTAGGGTTAGGGTTAGGGTTAGGGTTATGGTTAGTTGGGTTTGGGTTATGGTTAGGGTTATTTTGGTAAAGGTTAGGCTTATGGTTAGTGTTAGGGCTAGTTGGTTTAGGGTTATGGGTAGGGTTATTTGGTTTAGGGTTAGGTTTAGGGTCAGGGTTAGGGTTGGGGTTAGGGTTATTTGGGCTAGGGTTAGGGTTAGGGTTAGGGTTAGGGTTAGGGTTAGGGTTATGGTTAGTTGGGTTAGGGTTATGGTTAGGGTTATTTTGGTAAAGGTTAGGCTTATGGTTAGTGTAAGGGCTAGTTGGTTTAGGGTTAGGGTTATGGTTATTTGGTTTAGGGTTAGGTTTAGGGTCAGGGTTAGGGTTAGGGTTAGGGTTATTTGGGCTAGGGTTAGGGTTAGGGTTAGGGTTAGGGTTAGGGTTAGGGTTAGGGTTATGGTTAGTTGGGTTAGGGTTATGGTTAGGGTTATTTTGGTAAAGGTTAGGCTTATGGTTAGTGTTAGGGATAGTTGGTTTAGGGTTAGGGTTATGGTTATTTGGTTTAGGGTTAGGTTTACGGTCAGGGTTAGGGTTAGGGTTATTTGGGCTAGGGTTAGGGTTAGGGTTAGGGTTATGGTTAGTTGGGTTTGGGTTATGGTTAGGGTTATTTTGGTAAAGGTTAGGCTTATGGTTAGTGTTAGGGCTAGTTGGTTTAGGGTTATGGTTAGGGTTATTTGGTTTAGGGTTAGGTTTAGGGTCAGGGTTAGGGTTAGGGTTATTTGGGCTAGGGTTAGGGTTAGGGATAGGGTTAGGGTCAGGGTTATGGTTAGTTGGGTTTGGGTTATGGTTAGGGTTATTTTGGTAAAGGTTAGGCTTATGGTTAGTGTTAGGGCTAGTTGGTTTAGGGTTAGGGTTAGGGTTATTTGGTTTAGGCTTAGGTTTAGGGTCAGGGTTAGGGTTAGGGTTATTTGGGCTAGGGTTAGGGTTAGGGTTAGGGTTAGGGTTAGGGTTAGGGTTAGGGTTAGGGTTAGGGTTAGGGTTATGGTTAGTTGGGTTTGGGTTATGGTTAGGGTTATTTTGGTAAAGGTTAGGCTTATGGTTAGTGTTAGGGCTAGTTGGTTTAGGGTTATGGTTAGGGTTATTTGGTTTAGGATTAGGTTTAGGGTCAGGGTTAGGGTTAGGGTTAGGGTTATTTGGGCTAGGGTTAGGTTTAGGGTTAGGGTTAGGGTTAGGGTTTTGGTTAGTTGGGTTAGGGTTATGGTTAGGGTTATTTTGGTAAAGGTTAGGCTTATGGTTAGTGTTAGGGCTAGTTGGTTTAGGGTTAGGGTTAGGGTTATTTGGTTTAGGGTTAGTTTAGGGTCAGGGTTAGGGTTAGGGTTATTTGGGCTAGGGTTAGGGTTAGGGTTAGGGTTAGGGTTAGGGTTAGGGTTATGGTTAGTTGGGTTTGGGTTATGGTTAGGGTTATTTTGGTAAAGGTTAGGCTTATGGTTAGTGTTAGGGCTAGTTGGTTTAGGGTTATGGTTAGGGTTATTTGGTTTAGGCTTAGGTTTAGGGTCAGGGTTAGGGTTAGGGTTAGGGTTATTTGGGCTAGGGTTAGGGTTAGGGTTAGGGTTAGGGTTAGGGTTATGGTTAGTTGGGTTTGGGTTATGGTTAGGGTTATTTTGGTAAA
Organism: Sturnus vulgaris; assembly: GCF_052056855.1. Taxonomy (NCBI): domain Eukaryota; kingdom Metazoa; phylum Chordata; class Aves; order Passeriformes; family Sturnidae; genus Sturnus; species Sturnus vulgaris. The sequence continues at coordinate 34,990,482 of NC_142245.1, forward strand.
GGTTAGGCTTATGGTTAGTGTTAGGGCAAGTTGGTTTAGGGTTATGGTTAGGGTTATTTGGTTTAGGGTTAGGTTTAGGGTCAGGGTTAGGGTTAGGGTTATTTGGGCTAGGGTTAGGGTTAGGGTTAGGGTTAGGGTTAGGGTTATGGTTAGTTGGGTTAGGGTTATGGTTAGGGTTATTTTGGTAAAGGTTAGGCTTATGGTTAGTGTTAGGGCTAGTTGGTTTAGGGTTATGGTTAGGGTTATTTGGTTTAGGGTTAGGTTTAGGGTCAGGGTTACGGTTGGGGTTAGGGTTATTTGGGCTAGGGTTAGGGTTAGGGTTAGGGTTAGGGTTAGGGTTATGGTTAGTTGGGTTAGGGTTATGGTTAGGGTTATTTTGGTAAAGGTTAGGCTTATGGTTAGTGTTAGGGCTAGTTGGTTTAGGGTTAGGGTTATGGTTATTTGGTTTAGGGTTAGGTTTAGGGTCAGGGTTAGGGTTAGGGTTAGGGTTATTTGGGCTAGGGTTAGGGTTAGGGTTAGGGTTAGGGTTAGGGTTAGGGTTAGGGTTAGGGTTATGGTTAGTTGGGTTTGGGTTATGGTTAGGGTTATTTTGGTAAAGGTTAGGCTTATGGTTAGTGTTAGGGCTAGTTGGTTTAGGGTTATGGTTAGGGTTATTTGGTTTAGGGTTAGGTTTAGGGTCAGGGTTAGGGTTAGGGTTATTTGGGCTAGGGTTAGGGTTAGGGTTAGGGTTAGGGTTAGGGTTAGGGTTAGTTGGGTTAGGGTTATGGTTAGGGTTATTTTGATAAAGGTTTGGCTTATAGTTAGTGTTATGGCTAGTTGGTTTAGGGTTAGGGTTAGGGTTATTTGGTTTAGGGTTAGGTTTAGGGTCAGGGTTAGGGTTAGGGTTATTTGGGCTAGGGTTAGGGTTAGGGTTAGGGTTAGGGTTAGGGTTAGTTGGGTTAGGGTTATGGTTAGGGTTATTTTCGTAAAGGTTAGGCTTATGGTTAGTGTTAGGGCTAGTTGGTTTAGGGTTATGGTTAGGGTTATTTGGTTTAGGGTTAGGTTTAGGGTCAGGGTTACGGTTGGTGTTAGGGTTATTTGGGCTAGGGTTAGGGTTAGGGTTAGGGTTAGGGTTAGGGTTATGGTTAGTTGGGTTAGGGTTATGGTTAGGTTTATTTTGGTAAAGGTTAGGCTTATGGTTAGTGTTAGGGCTAGTTGGTTTAGGGTTAGGGTTATGGTTATTTGGTTTAGGGTTAGGTTTAGGGTCAGGGTTAGGGTTAGGGTTAGGGTTATTTGGGCTAGGGTTAGGGTTAGGGTTAGGGTTAGGGTTAGGGTTAGGGTTATGGTTAGTTGGGTTAGGGTTATGGTTAGGGTTATTTTGGTAAAGGTTAGGCTTATGGTTAGTGTTATGGCTAGTTGGTTTAGGGTTAGGGTTAGGGTTATTTGGTTTAGGGTTAGGTTTAGGGTCAGGGTTAGGGTTAGGGTTATTTGGGCTAGGGTTAGGGTTAGGGTTAGGGTTATGGTTAGTTGGGTTAGGGTTATGGTTAGGGTTATTTTGGTAAAGGTTAGGCTTATGGTTAGTGTTAGGGCTAGTTGGTTTAGGGTTAGGGTTAGGGTTATTTGGTTTAGGGTTAGGTTTAGGGTCAGGGTTAGGGTTAGGGTTATTTGGGCTAGGGTTAGGGTTAGGGTTAGGGTTAGGGTTAGGGTTAGGGTTATGGTTAGTTGGGTTAGGGTTATGGTTAGGGTTATTTTGGTAAAGGTTAGGCTTATGGTTAGTGTTAGGGCTAGTTGGTTTAGGGTTATGGTTAGGGTTATTTGGTTTAGGCTTAGGTTTAGGGTCAGGGTTAGGGTTAGGGTTAGGGTTATTTGGGCTAGGGTTAGGGTTAGGGTTAGGGTTAGGGTTAGGGTTATGGTTAGTTGGGTTTGGGTTATGGTTAGGGTTATTTTGGTAAAGGTTAGGCTTATGGTTAGTGTTAGGGCTAGTTGGTTTAGGGTTATGGGTAGGGTTATTTGGTTTAGGGTTAGGTTTAGGGTCAGGGTTAGGGTTGGGGTTAGGGTTATTTGGGCTAGGGTTAGGGTTAGGGTTAGGGTTAGGGTTAGGGTTAGGGTTAGGGTTATGGTTAGTTGGGTTAGGGTTATGGTTAGGGTTATTTTGGTAAAGGTTAGGCTTATGGTTAGTGTAAGGGCTAGTTGGTTTAGGGTTAGGGTTATGGTTATTTGGTTTAGGGTTAGGTTTAGGGTCAGGGTTAGGGTTAGGGTTAGGGTTATTTGGGCTAGGGTTAGGGTTAGGGTTAGGGTTAGGGTTAGGGTTAGGGTTAGGGTTATGGTTAGTTGGGTTAGGGTTATGGTTAGGGTTATTTTGGTAAAGGTTAGGCTTATGGTTAGTGTTAGGGCTAGTTGGTTTAGGGTTATGGTTAGGGTTATTTGGTTTAGGGTTAGGTTTAGGGTCAGGGTTAGGGTTAGGGTTATTTGGGCTAGGGTTAGGGTTAGGGTTAGGGTTATGGTTAGTTGGGTTAGGGTTATGGTTAGGGTTATTTTGGTAAAGGTTAGGCTTATGGTTAGTGTTAGGGCAAGTTGGTTTAGGGTTATGGTTAGGGTTATTTGGTTTAGGGTTAGGTTTAGGGTCAGGGTTAGGGTTGGGGTTAGGGTTATTTGGGCTAGGGTTAGGGTTAGGGTTAGGGTTAGGGTTAGGGTTAGGGTTATGGTTAGTTGGGTTAGGGTTATGGTTAGGGTTATTTTGGTAAAGGTTAGGCTTATGGTTAGTGTTAGGGCTAGTTGGTTTGGGGTTAGGGTTATGGTTATTTGGTTTAGGGTTAGGTTTAGGGTCAGGGTTAGGGTTAGGGTTAGGGTTATTTGGGCTAGGGTTAGGGTTAGGGTTAGGGTTAGGGTTAGGGTTAGGGTTAGCGTTAGGGTTAGGGTTATGGTTAGTTGGGTTTGGGTTATGGTTAGGGTTATTTTGGTAAAGGTTAGGCTTATGGTTAGTGTTAGGGCTAGTTGGTTTAGGGTTATGGTTAGGGTTATTTGGTTTAGGGTTAGGTTTAGGGTCAGGGTTAGGGTTAGGGTTATTTGGGCTAGGGTTAGGGTTAGGGTTAGGGTTAGGGTTAGGGTTATGGTTAGTTAGGTTAGGGTTATGGTTAGGGTTATTTTGGTAAAGGTTAGGCTTATAGTTAGTGTTATGGCTAGTTGGTTTAGGGTTAGGGTTAGGGTTATTTGGTTTAGGGTTAGGTTTAGGGTCAGGGTTAGGGTTAGGGTTATTTGGGCTAGGGTTAGGGTTAGGGTTAGGGTTAGGGTTATTTGGGCTAGGGTTAGTGTTAGGGTTAGGGTTAGGGTTAGGGTTATGGTTAGTTGGGTTAGGGTTATGGTTAGGGTTATTTTGGTAAAGGTTAGGCTTATGGTTAGTGTTAGGGCTAGTTGGTTTAGGGTTAGGGTTAGGGTTATTTGGTTTAGGGTTAGGTTTAGGGTCAGGGTTAGGGTTAGGGTTATTTGGGCTAGGGTTTCGGTTAGGGTTAGGGTTAGGGTTAGGGTTAGGGTTAGTTGGGTTAGGGTTATGGTTAGGGTTATTTTGGTAAAGGTTAGGCTTATGGTTAGTGTTAGGGCTAGTTGGTTTAGGGTTATGGTTAGGGTTATTTGGTTTAGGGTTAGGTTTAGGGTCAGGGTTAGGGTTAGGGTTATTTGGGCTAGAGTTAGGGTTAGGGTTAGGGTTATGGTTAGTTGGGTTAGGGTTATGGTTAGGGTTATTTTGGTAAAGGTTAGGCTTATGGTTAGTGTTAGGGCTAGTTGGTTTAGGGTTAGGGTTAGGGTTATTTGGTTTAGGGTTAGGTTTAGGGTCAGGGTTAGGGTTAGGGTTATTTGGGCTAGGGTTAGGGTTAGGGTTAGGGTTAGGGTTAGGGTTATGGTTAGTTGGGTTTGGGTTATGGTTAGGGTTATTTTGGTAAAGGTTAGGCTTATGGTTAGTGTTAGGGCTAGTTGGTTTAGGGTTATGGTTAGGGTTATTTGGTTTAGGCTTAGGTTTAGGGTCAGGGTTAGGGTTAGGGTTAGGGTTATTTGGGCTAGGGTTAGGGTTAGGGTTAGGGTTAGGGTTAGGGTTATGGTTAGTTGGGTTTGGGTTATGGTTAGGGTTATTTTGGTAAAGGTTAGGCTTATGGTTAGTGTTAGGGCTAGTTGGTTTAGGGTTATGGGTAGGGTTATTTGGTTTAGGGTTAGGTTTAGGGTCAGGGTTAGGGTTGGGGTTAGGGTTATTTGGGCTAGGGTTAGGGTTAGGGTTAGGGTTAGGGTTAGGGTTATGGTTAGTTGGGTTAGGGTTATGGTTAGGGTTATTTTGGTAAAGGTTAGGCTTATGGTTAGTGTAAGGGCTAGTTGGTTTAGGGTTAGGGTTAGGGTTATTTGGTTTAGGGTTAGGTTTAGGGTCAGGGTTAGGGTTAGGGTTAGGGTTATTTGGGCTAGGGTTAGGGTTAGGGTTAGGGTTAGGGTTAGGGTTAGGGTTAGGGTTATGGTTAGTTGGGTTTGGGTTATGGTTAGGGTTATTTTGGTAAAGGTTAGGCTTATGGTTAGTGTTAGGGCTAGTTGGTTTAGGGTTATGGTTAGGGTTATTTGGTTTAGGGTTAGGTTTAGGGTCAGGGTTAGGGTTAGGGTTATTTGGGCTAGGGTTAGGGTTAGGGTTAGGGTTATGGTTAGTTGGGTTAGGGTTATGGTTAGGGTTATTTTGGTAAAGGTTAGGCTTATGGTTAGTGTTAGGGCAAGTTGGTTTAGGGTTATGGTTAGGGTTATTTGGTTTAGGGTTAGGTTTAGGGTCAGGGTTAGGGTTGGGGTTAGGGTTATTTGGGCTAGGGTTAGGGTTAGGGTTAGGGTTAGGGTTAGGGTTAGGGTTATGGTTAGTTGGGTTAGGGTTATGGTTAGGGTTATTTTGGTAAAGGTTAGGCTTATGGTTAGTGTTAGGGCTAGTTGGTTTGGGGTTAGGGTTATGGTTATTTGGTTTAGGGTTAGGTTTAGGGTCAGGGTTAGGGTTAGGGTTAGGGTTATTTGGGCTAGGGTTAGGGTTAGGGTTAGGGTTAGGGTTAGGGTTAGGGTTAGGGTTAGGGTTATGGTTAGTTGGGTTTGGGTTATGGTTAGGGTTATTTTGGTAAAGGTTAGGCTTATGGTTAGTGTTAGGGCTAGTTGGTTTAGGGTTATGGTTAGGGTTATTTGGTTTAGGGTTAGGTTTAGGGTCAGGGTTAGGGTTAGGGTTATTTGGGCTAGGGTTAGGGTTAGGGTTAGGGTTAGGGTTAGGGTTATGGTTAGTTAGGTTAGGGTTATGGTTAGGGTTATTTTGGTAAAGGTTAGGCTTATAGTTAGTGTTATGGCTAGTTGGTTTAGGGTTAGGGTTAGGGTTATTTGGTTTAGGGTTAGGTTTAGGGTCAGGGTTAGGGTTAGGGTTATTTGGGCTAGGGTTAGGGTTAGGGTTAGGGTTAGGGTTATTTGGGCTAGGGTTAGTGTTAGGGTTAGGGTTAGGGTTAGGGTTATGGTTAGTTGGGTTAGGGTTATGGTTAGGGTTATTTTGGTAAAGGTTAGGCTTATGGTTAGTGTTAGGGCTAGTTGGTTTAGGGTTAGGGTTAGGGTTTTTTGGTTTAGGGTTAGGTTTAGGGTCAGGGTTACGGTTGGGGTTAGGGTTATTTGGGCTAGGGTTAGGGTTAGGGTTAGGGTTAGGGTTAGGGTTATGGTTAGTTGGGTTAGGGTTATGGTTAGGGTTATTTTGGTAAAGGTTAGGCTTATGGTTAGTGTTAGGGCTAGTTGGTTTAGGGTTATGGTTAGGGTTATTTGGTTTAGGGTTAGGTTTAGGGTCAGGGTTAGGGTTAGGGTTATTTGGGCTAGGGTTAGGGTTAGGGTTAGGGTTAGGGTTATGGTTAGTTGGGTTAGGGTTATGGTTAGGGTTATTTTGGTAAAGGTTAGGCTTATAGTTAGTGTTATGGCTAGTTGGTTTAGGGTTAGGGTTAGGGTTATTTGGTTTAGGGTTAGGTTTAGGGTCAGGGTTAGGGTTAGGGTTATTTGGGCTAGGGTTAGGGTTAGGGTTAGGGTTAGGGTTAGGGTTAGGGTTAGTTGGGTTTGGGTTATGGTTAGGGTTATTTTGGTAAAGGTTAGGCTTATGGTTAGTGTTAGGGCTAGTTGGTTTAGGGTTATGGTTAGGGTTATTTGGTTTAGGGTTAGGTTTAGGGTCAGGGTTAGGGTTAGGGTTAGGGTTATTTGGGCTAGGGTTAGGGTTAGGGTTAGGGTTAGGGTTATGGTTAGTTGGGTTTGGGTTATGGTTAGGGTTATTTTGGTAAAGGTTAGGCTTATGGTTAGTGTTAGGGCTAGTTGGTTTAGGGTTATGGGTAGGGTTATTTGGTTTAGGGTTAGGTTTAGGGTCAGGGTTAGGGTTGGGGTTAGGGTTATTTGGGCTAGGGTTAGGGTTAGGGTTAGGGTTAGGGTTAGGGTTATGGTTAGTTGGGTTAGGGTTATGGTTAGGGTTATTTTGGTAAAGGTTAGGCTTAGGGTTAGTGTTAGGGCTAGTTGGTTTAGGGTTAGGGTTATGGTTATTTGGTTTAGGGTTAGGTTTAGGGTCAGGGTTAGGGTTAGGGTTAGGGTTATTTGGGCTAGGGTTAGGGTTAGGGTGAGGGTTAGGGTTAGGGTTAGGGTTAGGGTTATGGTTAGTTGGGTTTGGGTTATGGTTAGGGTTATTTTGGTAAAGGTTAGGCTTATGGTTAGTGTTAGGGCTAGTTGGTTTAGGGTTATGGTTAGGGTTATTTGGTGTAGGGTTAGGTTTAGGGTCAGGGTTAGGGTTAGGGTTATTTCGGCTAGGGTTAGGGTTAGGATTAGGGTTAGGGTTGGGGTTAGGGTTATGGTTAGTTGGGTTAGGGTTATGGTTAGGGTTATTTTGGTAAAGGTTAGGCTTATGGTTAGTGTTAGGGCTAGTTGGTTTAGGGTTAGGGTTAGGGTTATTTGGTTTAGGGTTAGGTTTAGGGTCAGGGTTAGGGTTAGGGTTATTTGGGCTAGGGTTAGGGTTAGGGTTAGGGTTAGGGTTAGGGTTAGGGTTATGGTTAGTTGGGTTAGGGTTATGGTTAGGGTTATTTTGGTAAAGGTTAGGCTTATGGTTAGTGTTAGGGCTAGTTGGTTTAGGGTTATGGTTAGGGTTATTTGGTTTAGGCTTAGGTTTAGGGTCAGGGTTAGGGTTAGGGTTAGGGTTATTTGGGCTAGGGTTAGGGTTAGGGTTAGGGTTAGGGTTAGGGTTATGGTTAGTTGGGTTTGGGTTATGGTTAGGGTTATTTTGGTAAAGGTTAGGCTTATGGTTAGTGTTAGGGCTAGTTGGTTTAGGGTTATGGTTAGGGTTATTTGGTTTAGGGTTAGGTTTAGGGTCAGGGTTACGGTTGGGGTTAGGGTTATTTGGGCTAGGGTTAGGGTTAGGGTTAGGGTTAGGGTTAGGGTTAGGGTTATGGTTAGTTGGGTTAGGGTTATGGTTAGGTTTATTTTGGTAAAGGTTAGGCTTATGGTTAGTGTTAGGGCTAGTTGGTTTAGGGTTAGGGTTATGGTTATTTGGTTTAGGGTTAGGTTTAGGGTCAGGGTTAGGGTTAGGGTTAGGGTTATTTGGGCTAGGGTTAGGGTTAGGGTTAGGGTTAGGGTTAGGGTTAGGGTTATGGTTAGTTGGGTTTGGGTTATGGTTAGGGTTATTTTGGTAAAGGTTAGGCTTATGGTTAGTGTTAGGGCTAGTTGGTTTAGGGTTAGGGTTAGGGTTATTTGGTTTAGGGTTAGGTTTAGGGTCAGGGTTAGGGTTAGGGTTATTTGGGCTAGGGTTTGGGTTAGGGTTAGGGTTAGGGTTAGGGTTAGGGTTAGTTGGGTTAGGGTTATGGTTAGGGTTATTTTGGTAAAGGTTAGGCTTATGGTTAGTGTTAGGGCTAGTTGGTTTAGGGTTATGGTTAGAGTTATTTGGTTTAGGGTTAGGTTTAGGGTCAGGGTTAGGGTTAGGGTTATTTGGGCTAGGGTTAGGGTTAGGGTTAGGGTTAGGGTTAGGGTTATGGTTAGTTGGGTTAGGGTTATGGTTAGGGTTATTTTGGTAAAGGTTAGGCTTATGGTTAGTGTTATGGCTAGTTGGTTTAGGGTTAGGGTTAGGGTTATTTGGTTTAGGGTTAGGTTTAGGGTCAGGGTTAGGGTTAGGGTTAGGGTTATTTGGGCTAGGGTTAGGGTTAGGGTTAGGGTTAGGGTTAGGGTTATGGTTAGTTGGGTTAGGGTTATGGTTAGGGTTATTTTGGTAAAGGTTAGGCTTATGGTTAGTGTTAGGGCAAGTTGGTTTAGGGTTAGGGTTAGGGTTATTTGGTTTAGGGTTAGGTTTTGGGTCAGGGTTAGGGTTAGGGTTATTTGGGCTAGGGTTAGGGTTAGGGTTAGGGTTAGGGTTAGGGTTATGGTTAGTTGGGTTAGGGTTATGGTTAGGGTTATTTTGGTAAAGGTTAGGCTTATGGTTAGTGTTAGGGCTAGTTGGTTTAGGGTTATGGTTAGGGTTATTTGGTTTAGGGTAAGGTTTAGGGTCAGGGTTAGGGTTAGGGTTATTTGGGCTAGGGTTTGGGTTAGGGTTAGGGTTAGGGTTAGGGTTAGGGTTAGGGTTAGTTGGGTTAGGGTTATGGTTAGGGTTATTTTGGTAAAGGTTAGGCTTATGGTTAGTGTTAGGGCTAGTTGGTTTAGGGTTATGGTTAGAGTTATTTGGTTTAGGGTTAGGTTTAGGGTCAGGGTTAGGGTTAGGGTTATTTGGGCTAGGGTTAGGGTTAGGGTTAGGGTTAGGGTTAGGGTTAGGGTTAGGGTTATGGTTAGTTGGGTTAGGGTTATGGTTAGGGTTATTTTGGTAAAGGTTAGGCTTATGGTTAGTGTTATGGCTAGTTGGTTTAGGGTTAGGGTTAGGGTTATTTGGTTTAGGGTTAGGTTTAGGGTCAGGGTTAGGGTTAGGGTTAGGGTTATTTGGGCTAGGGTTAGGGTTAGGGTTAGGGTTAGGGTTAGGGTTATGGTTAGTTGGGTTAGGGTTATGGTTAGGGTTATTTTGGTAAAGGTTAGGCTTATGGTTAGTGTTAGGGCTAGTTGGTTTAGGGTTAGGGTTATGGTTATTTGTTTTAGGGTTAGGTTTAGGGTCAGGGTTAGGGTTAGGGTTATTTGGGCTAGGGTTAGGGTTAGGGTTAGGGTTAGGGTTAGGGTTAGGGTTAGGGTTATGGTTAGTTGGGTTAGGGTTATGGTTAGGGTTATTTTGGTAAAGGTTAGGCTTATGGTTAGTGTTAGGGCTAGTTGGTTTATGGTTAGGGTTAGGGTTATTTGGTTTAGGGTTAGGTTTAGGGTCAGGGTTAGGGTTAGGGTTAGGGTTATTTGGGCTAGGGTTAGGGTTATGGGTAGAGTTAGGGTTAGGGTTAGGGTTAGTGTTAGTTCGGTTTGGGTTATGGTTAGGGTTATTTTGGTAAAGGTTAGGCTTATGGTTAGTGTTAGGGCTAGTTGGTTTAGGGTTAGGGTTATGGTTATTTGGTTTAGGGTTAGGTTTAGGGTCAGGGTTAGGTTTAGGGTTATTTGGGCTAGGGTTAGGGTTAGGTTTAGGGTCAGGGTTAGGGTTAGGGTTATTTGGGCTAGGGTTAGGGTTAGGGTTAGGGTTAGGGTTAGGGTTAGGGTTATGGTTAGTTGGGTTAGGGTTATGGTTAGGGTTATTTTGGTAAAGGTTAGGCTTATGGTTAGTGTTATGGCTAGTTGGTTTAGGGTTAGGGTTAGGGTTATTTGGTTTAGGGTTAGGTTTAGGGTCAGGGTTAGGGTTAGGGTTAGGGTTATTTGGGCTAGGGTTAGGGTTAGGGTTAGGGTTAGGGTTAGGGTTATGGTTAGTTGGGTTAGGGTTATGGTTAGGGTTATTTTGGTAAAGGTGAGGCTTATGGTTAGTGTTAGGGCAAGTTGGTTTAGGGTTAGGGTTATGGTTATTTGGTTTAGGGTGAGGTTGAGGGTCAGGGTCAGGGTTAGGGTTAGGGTTATTTGGGCTAGGGTTAGGGTTAGGGTTAGGGTTAGGGTTAGGGTTAGTTGGGATAGGGTTAGGGTTAGGGTTAGGGTTAGGGTTAGGGTTAGGGTTAGGGTTAGGGTTAGGGTTAGGGTTAGGGTTAGGGTTAGGGTTAGTTCGGTTTGGGTTATGGTTAGGGTTATTTTGGTAAAGGTTAGGCCTATGGTTAGTGTTAGGGCTAGTTGGTTTAGGGTTAGGGTTAGGGTTATTTGGTTTAGGGTTAGGTTTAGGGTCAGGGTTAGGGTTAGGGTTAGGGTTATTTGGTTTAGGGTTAGGTTTAGGGTCAGGGTTAGGGTTAGGGTTAGGGTTATGGTTAGTTGGGTTAGGGTTATGGTTAGGGTTATTTTGGTAAAGGTTAGGCTTATGGTTAGTGTTAGGGCTAGTTGGTTTAGGGTTAGGGTTAGGGTTATTTGGTTTAGGGTTAGGTTTAGGGTCAGGGTTAGGGTTAGGGTTAGGGTTATTTGGGCTAGGGTTAGGGTTAGGGTTAGGGTTAGGGTTATGGTTAGTTGGGTTTGGGTTATGGTTAGGGTTATTTTGGTAAAGGTTAGGCTTATGGTTAGTGTTAGGGCTAGTTGGTTTAGGGTTAGGGTTAGGGTTATTTGGTTTAGGGTTAGGTTTAGGGTCAGGGTTAGGGTTAGGGTTAGGGTTATTTGGGCTAAGGTTAGGGTTAGGGTTAGGGTTATGTTTAGGGTTAGGGTTATGGTTAGTTGGGTTAGGGTTATGGTTAGGGTTATTTTGGTAAAGGTTAGGCTTATGGTTAGTGTTATGGCTAGTTGGTTTAGGGTTAGGGTTAGGGTTATTTGGTTTAGGGTTAGGTTTAGGGTCAGGGTTAGGGTTAGGGTTAGGGTTATTTGGGCTAGCGTTAGGGTTAGGGTTAGGGTTAGGGTTAGGGTTAGGGTTAGGGTTATGGTTAGTTGGGTTAGGGTTATGGTTAGGGTTATTTTGGTAAAGGTTAGGCTTATGGTTAGTGTTAGGGCTAGTTGGTTTAGGGTTAGGGTTAGGGTTATTTGGTTTAGGGTTAGGTTTAGGGTCAGGGTTAGGGTTAGGGTTATTTGGGCTAGGGTTAGGGTTAGGGTTAGGGATAGGGTTAGGGTTAGGGTTAGGGTTATGGTTAGTTGGGTTTGGGTTATGGTTAGGGTTATTTTGGTAAAGGTTAGGGTTATGGTTAGTGTTAGGGCTAGTTGGTTTAGGGTTATGGTTAGGGTTATTTGGTTTAGGGTTAGGTTTAGGGTCAGGGTTAGGGTTAGGGTTATTTGGGCTAGGGTTAGGGTTAGGGTTATGGTTCGGGTTATGGTTAGGGTTAGGGTTATGGTTAGTTGGGTTAGGGTTATGGTTAGGATTATTTTGGTAAAAGTTAGGCTTATGGTTAGTGTTAGGGCTAGTTGGTTCAGGGTTAGGGTTAGGGTTATTTGGTTTAGGGTTAGGTTTAGGGTCAGGGTTAGGTTTAGGGTTAGGGTTATTTGGGCTAGGGTTAGGGTTAGGGTTATGGTTAGGGTTAGTTGGGTTAGGGTTAGGGTTAGGGTTATTTTGGTAAAGGTTAGGCTTAGCGTTAGTGTTAGGGCTAGTTGGTTTAGGGTTAGGGTTAGGGTTATTTGGTTTAGGGTTAGGTTTAGGGTCAGGGTTAGGGTTAGGGTTAGGGTTATTTGGGCTAGGGTTAGGGTTAGGGTTAGGGTTAGGGTTAGGGTTAGGGTTAGGGTTAGGGTTATGGTTAGTTGGGTTTGGGTTATGGTTAGGGTTATTTTGGTAAAGGTTAGGCTTAGGGTTAGTGTTAGGGCTAGTTGGTTTAGGGTTAGGGTTAGGGTTATTTGGTTTAGGGTTAGGTTTAGGGTCAGGGTTAGGGTTAGGGCTAGGGTTATTTGGGCTAGGGTTAGGGTTAGGGTTAGGGTTAGGGTTAGGGTTATGTTTAGTTGGGTTTGGGTTATGGTTAGGGTTATTTTGGTAAAGGTTAGGCTTATGGTTAGTGTTAGGGCTAGTTTGTTTAGGGTTAGGGTTAGGGTTATTTGGTTTAGGGTTAGGTTTAGGGTCAGGGTTAGGGTTAGAGTTATTTGGGCTAGGGTTAGGGTTAGGGTTAGGGTTAGGGTTAGGGTTAGGGTTAGTTGGTTTAGGTTTATGCTTAGTGTTATTTTGGTGAAGGTTAGGCTTATGGTTAGTGTTAGGGCTAGTTGGGTTAGGGTTAGGGTTATGGTTATTTGGTTTAGGTTTAGGTTTAGGGTCAGGGTTAGGGTTAGGGTTATTTGGGCTAGGGTTAGGGTTAGGGTTAGGGTTAGGGTTAGGGTTAGGGTTAGGGTTAGGGTTAGGGTTAGGGTTAGTTGGGTTAGGGTTATGGATAGGATTATTTTGGTAAAGGTTAGGCTTATGGTTAGTGTTAGGGCAAGTTGGTTTAGGGTTAGTGTTAGGGTTATATGGTTTAGGGTTAGGTTTAGGGTCAGGGTTAGGGTTAGGGTTAGGGTTATTTGGGCTAGGGTTAGGGTTAGGGTTAGGGTTAGGGTTAGGGTTAGGGTTAGGGTTAGGGTTAGTTGGGTTAGGGTTATGGTTAGGGTTATTTTGGTAAAGGTTAGGCTTATGGTTAGTGTTAGGGCTAGTTGGTTTAGGGTTAGGGTTAGGGTTATTTGGTTTAGGGTTAGGTTTAGGGTCAGGGTTAGGGTTAGGGTTATGGTTATTTGGGCTAGGGTTAGGGTTAGGGTTTGGGTTAGGGTTAGGGTTAGTTGGGTTAGGGTTATGGTTAGGGGTATTTTGGTAAAGGTTAGGCTTATGGTTAGTGTTAGGGCTAGTTGGTTTAGGGTTAGGGTTAGGGTTATTTGGTTTAGGGTTAGGTTTAGGGTCAGGGTTAGGGTTAGGGTTATTTGGGCTAGGGTTAGGGTTAGGGTTAGGGTTAGGGTTAGGGTTAGGGTTATGGTTATTTGGGTTTGGGTTATGGTTAGGGTTATTTTGGTAAAGGTTAGGCTTATGGTTAGTGTTAGGGCTAGTTGGTTTAGGGTTAGGGTTAGGGTTATTTGGTTTAGGGTTAGGTTTAGGGTCAGGGTTAGGGTTAGGGTTATTTGGGCTAGGGTTAGGGTTAGGGTTAGGGTTAGGGTTAGGGTTAGGGTTAGGGTTAGGGTTAGGGTTAGGGTTATGGTTAGTTGGGTTAGCGTTGTGGTTAGGATTATTTTGGAAAAGGTTAGGCTTATGGTTAGTGTTAGGGCTAGTTGGTTTAGGGTTAGGGTTAGGGTTATTTGGTTTAGGGTTAGGTTTAGGGTCAGGGTTAGGGTTAGGGTTATTTGGGCTAGGGTTAGGGTTATGGTTAGGGTTTGGGTTAGGGTTAGGGTTATGGTTAGTTGGTTTAGGTTTATGCTTAGTGTTATTTTGGTAAAGGTTAGGCTTATGGTTAGTGTTAGGGCTAGTTGGTTTAGGGTTAGGGTTATGGTTATTTGGTTTAGGTTTAGGTTTAGGGTCAGGGTTAGGGTTAGGGTTATTTGGGCTAGGGTTAGGGTTAGGGTTAGGGTTAGGGTTAGGGTTAGGGTTATGGTTAGTTGGGTTAGGGTTATGGATAGGATTATTTTGGTAAAGGTTAGGCTTATGGTTAGTGTTAGGGCAAGTTGGTTTAGGGTTAGTGTTAGGGTTATATGGTTTAGGGTTAGGTTTAGGGTCAGGGTTAGGGTTAGGGTTAGGGTTATTTGGGCTAGGGTTAGGGTTAGGGTTAGGGTTAGGGTTAGGGTTAGGGTTATGGTTAGTTGGGTTAGGGTTATGGTTAGGGTTATTTTGGTAAAGGTTAGGCTTATGGTTAGTGTTATGGCTAGTTGGTTTAGGGTTAGGGTTAGGGTTATTTGGTTTAGGGTTAGGTTTAGGGTCAGGGTTAGGTTTAGGGTTAGGGTTATTTGGGCTAGGGTTAGGGTTACGGTTAGGGTTAGGGTTAGTTGGGTTAGGGTTATGGTTAGGGTTATTTTGGTAAAGGTTAGGCTTAGCGTTAGTGTTAGGGCTAGTTGGTTTAGGGTTAGGGTTAGGGTTATTTGGTTTAGGGTTAGGTTTAGGGTCAGGGTTAGGGTTAGGGTTATTTGGGCTAGGGTTAGGGTTAGGGTTAGGGTTAGGGTTAGGGTTAGGGTTAGGGTTATGCTAATTTGGGTTTGGGTTATGGTTAGGGTTATTTTGGTAAAGGTTAGGCTTAGGGTTAGTGTTAGGGCAAGTTGGTTTAGGGTTAGGGTTAGGGTTATTTGGTTTAGGGTTAGGTTTTGGGTCAGGGTTAGGGTTAGGGTTAGGGTTATTTGGGCTAGGGTTAGGGTTAGGGTTAGGGTTAGGGTTAGGGTTAGTTGGGTTAGGGTTATGGTTAGGGGTATTTTGGTAAAGGTTAGGCTTATGGTTAGTGTTAGGGCTAGTTGGTTTAGGGTTAGGGTTAGGGTTATTTGGTTTAGGGTTAGGTTTAGGGTCAGGGTTAGGGTTAGGGTTATTTGGGCTAGGGTTAGGGTTAGGGTTAGGGTTAGGGTTAGGGTTAGGGTTATGGTTAGTTAGGTTAGGGTTATGGTTAGGGTTATTTTGGTAAAGGTTAGGCTTATAGTTAGTGTTATGGCTAGTTGGTTTAGGGTTAGGGTTAGGGTTATTTGGTTTAGGGTTAGGTTTAGGGTCAGGGTTAGGGTTAGGGTTATTTGGGCTAGGGTTAGGGTTAGGGTTAGGGTTAGGGTTATTTGGGCTAGGGTTAGTGTTAGGGTTAGGGTTAGGGTTAGGGTTATGGTTAGTTGGGTTAGGGTTATGGTTAGGGTTATTTTGGTAAAGGTTAGGCTTATGGTTAGTGTTAGGGCTAGTTGGTTTAGGGTTAGGGTTAGGGTTATTTGGTTTAGGGTTAGGTTTAGGGTCAGGGTTACGGTTGGGGTTAGGGTTATTTGGGCTAGGGTTAGGGTTAGGGTTAGGGTTAGGGTTAGGGTTAGGGTTAGGGTTATGGTTAGTTGGGTTAGGGTTATGGTTAGGGTTATTTTGGTAAAGGTTAGGCTTATGGTTAGTGTTAGGGCTAGTTGGTTTAGGGTTATGGTTAGGGTTATTTGGTTTAGGGTTAGGTTTAGGGTCAGGGTTAGGGTTAGGGTTATTTGGGCTAGGGTTAGCGTTAGGGTTAGGGTTAGGGTTATGGTTAGTTGGGTTAGGGTTATGGTTAGGGTTATTTTGGTAAAGGTTAGGCTTATAGTTAGTGTTATGGCTAGTTGGTTTAGGGTTAGGGTTAGGGTTATTTGGTTTAGGGTTAGGTTTAGGGTCAGGGTTAGGGTTAGGGTTATTTGGGCTAGGGTTAGGGTTAGGGTTAGGGTTAGGGTTAGGGTTAGGGTTAGTTGGGTTTGGGTTATGGTTAGGGTTATTTTGGTAAAGGTTAGGCTTATGGTTAGTGTTAGGGCTAGTTGGTTTAGGGTTATGGTTAGGGTTATTTGGTTTAGGGTTAGGTTTAGGGTCAGGGTTAGGGTTAGGGTTAGGGTTATTTGGGCTAGGGTTAGGGTTAGGGTTAGGGTTAGGGTTATGGTTAGTTGGGTTTGGGTTATGGTTAGGGTTATTTTGGTAAAGGTTAGGCTTATGGTTAGTGTTAGGGCTAGTTGGTTTAGGGTTATGGGTAGGGTTATTTGGTTTAGGGTTAGGTTTAGGGTCAGGGTTAGGGTTGGGGTTAGGGTTATTTGGGCTAGGGTTAGGGTTAGGGTTAGGGTTAGGGTTAGGGTTATGGTTAGTTGGGTTAGGGTTATGGTTAGGGTTATTTTGGTAAAGGTTAGGCTTAGGGTTAGTGTTAGGGCTAGTTGGTTTAGGGTTAGGGTTATGGTTATTTGGTTTAGGGTTAGGTTTAGGGTCAGGGTTAGGGTTAGTGTTAGGGTTATTTGGGCTAGGGTTAGGGTTAGGGTGAGGGTTAGGGTTAGGGTTAGGGTTAGGGTTATGGTTAGTTGGGTTTGGGTTATGGTTAGGGTTATTTTGGTAAAGGTTAGGCTTATGGTTAGTGTTAGGGCTAGTTGGTTTAGGGTTATGGTTAGGGTTATTTGGTGTAGGGTTAGGTTTAGGGTCAGGGTTAGGGTTAGGGTTATTTCGGCTAGGGTTAGGGTTAGGATTAGGGTTAGGGTTAGGGTTAGGGTTATGGTTAGTTGGGTTAGGGTTATGGTTAGGGTTATTTTGGTAAAGGTTAGGCTTATGGTTAGTGTTAGGGCTAGTTGGTTTAGGGTTAGGGTTAGGGTTATTTGGTATAGGGTTAGGTTTAGGGTCAGGGTTAGGGTTAGGGTTATTTGGGCTAGGGTTAGGGTTAGGGTTAGGGTTAGGGTTAGGGTTAGGGTTATGGTTAGTTGGGTTAGGGTTATGGTTAGGGTTATTTTGGTAAAGGTTAGGCTTATGGTTAGTGTTAGGGCTAGTTGGTTTAGGGTTATGGTTAGGGTTATTTGGTTTAGGCTTAGGTTTAGGGTCAGGGTTAGGGTTAGGGTTAGGGTTATTTGGGCTAGGGTTAGGGTTAGGGTTAGGGTTAGGGTTAGGGTTATGGTTAGTTGGGTTTGGGTTATGGTTAGGGTTATTTTGGTAAAGGTTAGGCTTATGGTTAGTGTTAGGGCTAGTTGGTTTAGGGTTATGGTTAGGGTTATTTGGTTTAGGGTTAGGTTTAGGGTCAGGGTTACGGTTGGGGTTAGGGTTATTTGGGCTAGGGTTAGGGTTAGGGTTAGGGTTAGGGTTAGGGTTAGGGTTAGGGTTATGGTTAGTTGGGTTAGGGTTATGGTTAGGTTTATTTTGGTAAAGGTTAGGCTTATGGTTAGTGTTAGGGCTAGTTGGTTTAGGGTTAGGGTTATGGTTATTTGGTTTAGGGTTAGGTTTAGGGTCAGGGTTAGGGTTAGGGTTAGGGTTATTTGGGCTAGGGTTAGGGTTAGGGTTAGGGTTAGGGTTAGGGTTAGGGTTATGGTTAGTTGGGTTTGGGTTATGGTTAGGGTTATTTTGGTAAAGGTTAGGCTTATGGTTAGTGTTAGGGCTAGTTGGTTTAGGGTTAGGGTTAGGGTTATTTGGTTTAGGGTTAGGTTTAGGGTCAGGGTTAGGGTTAGGGTTATTTGGGCTAGGGTTTGGGTTAGGGTTAGGGTTAGGGTTAGGGTTAGGGTTAGGGTTAGTTGGGTTAGGGTTATGGTTAGGGTTATTTTGGTAAAGGTTAGGCTTATGGTTAGTGTTAGGGCTAGTTGGTTTAGGGTTATGGTTAGAGTTATTTGGTTTAGGGTTAGGTTTAGGGTCAGGGTTAGGGTTAGGGTTATTTGGGCTAGGGTTAGGGTTAGGGTTAGGGTTAGGGTTAGGGTTATGGTTAGTTGGGTTAGGGTTATGGTTAGGGTTATTTTGGTAAAGGTTAGGCTTATGGTTAGTGTTATGGCTAGTTGGTTTAGGGTTAGGGTTAGGGTTATTTGGTTTAGGGTTAGGTTTAGGGTCAGGGTTAGGGTTAGGGTTATTTGGGCTAGGGTTAGGGTTATGGTTAGGGTTTGGGTTAGGGTTAGGGTTATGGTTAGTTGGTTTAGGTTTATGCTTAGTGTTATTTTGGTAAAGGTTAGGCTTATGGTTAGTGTTAGGGCTAGTTGGTTTAGGGTTAGGGTTATGGTTATTTGGTTTAGGTTTAGGTTTAGGGTCAGGGTTAGGGTTAGGGTTATTTGGGCTAGGGTTAGGGTTAGGGTTAGGGTTAGGGTTAGGGTTAGGGTTATGGTTAGTTGGGTTAGGGTTATGGATAGGATTATTTTGGTAAAGGTTAGGCTTATGGTTAGTGTTAGGGCAAGTTGGTTTAGGGTTAGTGTTAGGGTTATATGGTTTAGGGTTAGGTTTAGGGTCAGGGTTAGGGTTAGGGTTAGGGTTATTTGGGCTAGGGTTAGGGTTAGGGTTAGGGTTAGGGTTAGGGTTAGGGTTATGGTTAGTTGGGTTAGGGTTATGGTTAGGGTTATTTTGGTAAAGGTTAGGCTTATGGTTAGTGTTATGGCTAGTTGGTTTAGGGTTAGGGTTAGGGTTATTTGGTTTAGGGTTAGGTTTAGGGTCAGGGTTAGGTTTAGGGTTAGGGTTATTTGGGCTAGGGTTAGGGTTACGGTTAGGGTTAGGGTTAGTTGGGTTAGGGTTATGGTTAGGGTTATTTTGGTAAAGGTTAGGCTTAGCGTTAGTGTTAGGGCTAGTTGGTTTAGGGTTAGGGTTAGGGTTATTTGGTTTAGGGTTAGGTTTAGGGTCAGGGTTAGGGTTAGGGTTATTTGGGCTAGGGTTAGGGTTAGGGTTAGGGTTAGGGTTAGGGTTAGGGTTAGGGTTATGCTAATTTGGGTTTGGGTTATGGTTAGGGTTATTTTGGTAAAGGTTAGGCTTATGGTTAGTGTTAGGGCAAGTTGGTTTAGGGTTAGGGTTAGGGTTATTTGGTTTAGGGTTAGGTTTTGGGTCAGGGTTAGGGTTAGGGTTAGGGTTATTTGGGCTAGGGTTAGGGTTAGGGTTAGGGTTAGGGTTAGGGTTAGTTGGGTTAGGGTTATGGTTAGGGGTATTTTGGTAAAGGTTAGGCTTATGGTTAGTGTTAGGGCTAGTTGGTTTAGGGTTAGGGTTAGGGTTATTTGGTTTAGGGTTAGGTTTAGGGTCAGGGTTAGGGTTAGGGTTATTTGGGCTAGGGTTAGGGTTAGGGTTAGGGTTAGGGTTAGGGTTAGGGTTAGGGTTATGGTTAGTTAGGTTAGGGTTATGGTTAGGGTTATTTTGGTAAAGGTTAGGCTTATAGTTAGTGTTATGGCTAGTTGGTTTAGGGTTAGGGTTAGGGTTATTTGGTTTAGGGTTAGGTTTAGGGTCAGGGTTAGGGTTAGGGTTATTTGGGCTAGGGTTAGGGTTAGGGTTAGGGTTAGGGTTATTTGGGCTAGGGTTAGTGTTAGGGTTAGGGTTAGGGTTAGGGTTATGGTTAGTTGGGTTAGGGTTATGGTTAGGGTTATTTTGGTAAAGGTTAGGCTTATGGTTAGTGTTAGGGCTAGTTGGTTTAGGGTTAGGGTTAGGGTTATTTGGTTTAGGGTTAGGTTTAGGGTCAGGGTTACGGTTGGGGTTAGGGTTATTTGGGCTAGGGTTAGGGTTAGGGTTAGGGTTAGGGTTAGGGTTAGGGTTAGGGTTATGGTTAGTTGGGTTAGGGTTATGGTTAGGGTTATTTTGGTAAAGGTTAGGCTTATGGTTAGTGTTAGGGCTAGTTGGTTTAGGGTTATGGTTAGGGTTATTTGGTTTAGGGTTAGGTTTAGGGTCAGGGTTAGGGTTAGGGTTATTTGGGCTAGGGTTAGCGTTAGGGTTAGGGTTAGGGTTATGGTTAGTTGGGTTAGGGTTATGGTTAGGGTTATTTTGGTAAAGGTTAGGCTTATAGTTAGTGTTATGGCTAGTTGGTTTAGGGTTAGGGTTAGGGTTATTTGGTTTAGGGTTAGGTTTAGGGTCAGGGTTAGGGTTAGGGTTATTTGGGCTAGGGTTAGGGTTAGGGTTAGGGTTAGGGTTAGGGTTAGGGTTAGTTGGGTTTGGGTTATGGTTAGGGTTATTTTGGTAAAGGTTAGGCTTATGGTTAGTGTTAGGGCTAGTTGGTTTAGGGTTATGGTTAGGGTTATTTGGTTTAGGGTTAGGTTTAGGGTCAGGGTTAGGGTTAGGGTTAGGGTTATTTGGGCTAGGGTTAGGGTTAGGGTTAGGGTTAGGGTTATGGTTAGTTGGGTTTGGGTTATGGTTAGGGTTATTTTGGTAAAGGTTAGGCTTATGGTTAGTGTTAGGGCTAGTTGGTTTAGGGTTATGGGTAGGGTTATTTGGTTTAGGGTTAGGTTTAGGGTCAGGGTTAGGGTTGGGGTTAGGGTTATTTGGGCTAGGGTTAGGGTTAGGGTTAGGGTTAGGGTTAGGGTTATGGTTAGTTGGGTTAGGGTTATGGTTAGGGTTATTTTGGTAAAGGTTAGGCTTAGGGTTAGTGTTAGGGCTAGTTGGTTTAGGGTTAGGGTTATGGTTATTTGGTTTAGGGTTAGGTTTAGGGTCAGGGTTAGGGTTAGTGTTAGGGTTATTTGGGCTAGGGTTAGGGTTAGGGTGAGGGTTAGGGTTAGGGTTAGGGTTAGGGTTATGGTTAGTTGGGTTTGGGTTATGGTTAGGGTTATTTTGGTAAAGGTTAGGCTTATGGTTAGTGTTAGGGCTAGTTGGTTTAGGGTTATGGTTAGGGTTATTTGGTGTAGGGTTAGGTTTAGGGTCAGGGTTAGGGTTAGGGTTATTTCGGCTAGGGTTAGGGTTAGGATTAGGGTTAGGGTTAGGGTTAGGGTTATGGTTAGTTGGGTTAGGGTTATGGTTAGGGTTATTTTGGTAAAGGTTAGGCTTATGGTTAGTGTTAGGGCTAGTTGGTTTAGGGTTAGGGTTAGGGTTATTTGGTATAGGGTTAGGTTTAGGGTCAGGGTTAGGGTTAGGGTTATTTGGGCTAGGGTTAGGGTTAGGGTTAGGGTTAGGGTTAGGGTTAGGGTTATGGTTAGTTGGGTTAGGGTTATGGTTAGGGTTATTTTGGTAAAGGTTAGGCTTATGGTTAGTGTTAGGGCTAGTTGGTTTAGGGTTATGGTTAGGGTTATTTGGTTTAGGCTTAGGTTTAGGGTCAGGGTTAGGGTTAGGGTTAGGGTTATTTGGGCTAGGGTTAGGGTTAGGGTTAGGGTTAGGGTTAGGGTTATGGTTAGTTGGGTTTGGGTTATGGTTAGGGTTATTTTGGTAAAGGTTAGGCTTATGGTTAGTGTTAGGGCTAGTTGGTTTAGGGTTATGGTTAGGGTTATTTGGTTTAGGGTTAGGTTTAGGGTCAGGGTTACGGTTGGGGTTAGGGTTATTTGGGCTAGGGTTAGGGTTAGGGTTAGGGTTAGGGTTAGGGTTAGGGTTAGGGTTATGGTTAGTTGGGTTAGGGTTATGGTTAGGTTTATTTTGGTAAAGGTTAGGCTTATGGTTAGTGTTAGGGCTAGTTGGTTTAGGGTTAGGGTTATGGTTATTTGGTTTAGGGTTAGGTTTAGGGTCAGGGTTAGGGTTAGGGTTAGGGTTATTTGGGCTAGGGTTAGGGTTAGGGTTAGGGTTAGGGTTAGGGTTAGGGTTATGGTTAGTTGGGTTTGGGTTATGGTTAGGGTTATTTTGGTAAAGGTTAGGCTTATGGTTAGTGTTAGGGCTAGTTGGTTTAGGGTTAGGGTTAGGGTTATTTGGTTTAGGGTTAGGTTTAGGGTCAGGGTTAGGGTTAGGGTTATTTGGGCTAGGGTTTGGGTTAGGGTTAGGGTTAGGGTTAGGGTTAGGGTTAGGGTTAGTTGGGTTAGGGTTATGGTTAGGGTTATTTTGGTAAAGGTTAGGCTTATGGTTAGTGTTAGGGCTAGTTGGTTTAGGGTTATGGTTAGAGTTATTTGGTTTAGGGTTAGGTTTAGGGTCAGGGTTAGGGTTAGGGTTATTTGGGCTAGGGTTAGGGTTAGGGTTAGGGTTAGGGTTAGGGTTATGGTTAGTTGGGTTAGGGTTATGGTTAGGGTTATTTTGGTAAAGGTTAGGCTTATGGTTAGTGTTATGGCTAGTTGGTTTAGGGTTAGGGTTAGGGTTATTTGGTTTAGGGTTAGGTTTAGGGTCAGGGTTAGGGTTAGGGTTATTTGGGCTAGGGTTAGGGTTATGGTTAGGGTTTGGGTTAGGGTTAGGGTTATGGTTAGTTGGTTTAGGTTTATGCTTAGTGTTATTTTGGTAAAGGTTAGGCTTATGGTTAGTGTTAGGGCTAGTTGGTTTAGGGTTAGGGTTATGGTTATTTGGTTTAGGTTTAGGTTTAGGGTCAGGGTTAGGGTTAGGGTTATTTGGGCTAGGGTTAGGGTTAGGGTTAGGGTTAGGGTTAGGGTTAGGGTTATGGTTAGTTGGGTTAGGGTTATGGATAGGATTATTTTGGTAAAGGTTAGGCTTATGGTTAGTGTTAGGGCAAGTTGGTTTAGGGTTAGTGTTAGGGTTATATGGTTTAGGGTTAGGTTTAGGGTCAGGGTTAGGGTTAGGGTTAGGGTTATTTGGGCTAGGGTTAGGGTTAGGGTTAGGGTTAGGGTTAGGGTTAGGGTTATGGTTAGTTGGGTTAGGGTTATGGTTAGGGTTATTTTGGTAAAGGTTAGGCTTATGGTTAGTGTTATGGCTAGTTGGTTTAGGGTTAGGGTTAGGGTTATTTGGTTTAGGGTTAGGTTTAGGGTCAGGGTTAGGTTTAGGGTTAGGGTTATTTGGGCTAGGGTTAGGGTTACGGTTAGGGTTAGGGTTAGTTGGGTTAGGGTTATGGTTAGGGTTATTTTGGTAAAGGTTAGGCTTAGCGTTAGTGTTAGGGCTAGTTGGTTTAGGGTTAGGGTTAGGGTTATTTGGTTTAGGGTTAGGTTTAGGGTCAGGGTTAGGGTTAGGGTTATTTGGGCTAGGGTTAGGGTTAGGGTTAGGGTTAGGGTTAGGGTTAGGGTTAGGGTTATGCTAATTTGGGTTTGGGTTATGGTTAGGGTTATTTTGGTAAAGGTTAGGCTTATGGTTAGTGTTAGGGCAAGTTGGTTTAGGGTTAGGGTTAGGGTTATTTGGTTTAGGGTTAGGTTTTGGGTCAGGGTTAGGGTTAGGGTTAGGGTTATTTGGGCTAGGGTTAGGGTTAGGGTTAGGGTTAGGGTTAGGGTTAGTTGGGTTAGGGTTATGGTTAGGGGTATTTTGGTAAAGGTTAGGCTTATGGTTAGTGTTAGGGCTAGTTGGTTTAGGGTTAGGGTTAGGGTTATTTGGTTTAGGGTTAGGTTTAGGGTCAGGGTTAGGGTTAGGGTTATTTGGGCTAGGGTTAGGGTTAGGGTTAGGGTTAGGGTTAGGGTTAGGGTTATGGTTAGTTAGGTTAGGGTTATGGTTAGGGTTATTTTGGTAAAGGTTAGGCTTATAGTTAGTGTTATGGCTAGTTGGTTTAGGGTTAGGGTTAGGGTTATTTGGTTTAGGGTTAGGTTTAGGGTCAGGGTTAGGGTTAGGGTTATTTGGGCTAGGGTTAGGGTTAGGGTTAGGGTTAGGGTTATTTGGGCTAGGGTTAGTGTTAGGGTTAGGGTTAGGGTTAGGGTTATGGTTAGTTGGGTTAGGGTTATGGTTAGGGTTATTTTGGTAAAGGTTAGGCTTATGGTTAGTGTTAGGGCTAGTTGGTTTAGGGTTAGGGTTAGGGTTATTTGGTTTAGGGTTAGGTTTAGGGTCAGGGTTACGGTTGGGGTTAGGGTTATTTGGGCTAGGGTTAGGGTTAGGGTTAGGGTTAGGGTTAGGGTTAGGGTTAGGGTTATGGTTAGTTGGGTTAGGGTTATGGTTAGGGTTATTTTGGTAAAGGTTAGGCTTATGGTTAGTGTTAGGGCTAGTTGGTTTAGGGTTATGGTTAGGGTTATTTGGTTTAGGGTTAGGTTTAGGGTCAGGGTTAGGGTTAGGGTTATTTGGGCTAGGGTTAGCGTTAGGGTTAGGGTTAGGGTTATGGTTAGTTGGGTTAGGGTTATGGTTAGGGTTATTTTGGTAAAGGTTAGGCTTATAGTTAGTGTTATGGCTAGTTGGTTTAGGGTTAGGGTTAGGGTTATTTGGTTTAGGGTTAGGTTTAGGGTCAGGGTTAGGGTTAGGGTTATTTGGGCTAGGGTTAGGGTTAGGGTTAGGGTTAGGGTTAGGGTTAGGGTTAGTTGGGTTTGGGTTATGGTTAGGGTTATTTTGGTAAAGGTTAGGCTTATGGTTAGTGTTAGGGCTAGTTGGTTTAGGGTTATGGTTAGGGTTATTTGGTTTAGGGTTAGGTTTAGGGTCAGGGTTAGGGTTAGGGTTAGGGTTATTTGGGCTAGGGTTAGGGTTAGGGTTAGGGTTAGGGTTATGGTTAGTTGGGTTTGGGTTATGGTTAGGGTTATTTTGGTAAAGGTTAGGCTTATGGTTAGTGTTAGGGCTAGTTGGTTTAGGGTTATGGGTAGGGTTATTTGGTTTAGGGTTAGGTTTAGGGTCAGGGTTAGGGTTGGGGTTAGGGTTATTTGGGCTAGGGTTAGGGTTAGGGTTAGGGTTAGGGTTAGGGTTATGGTTAGTTGGGTTAGGGTTATGGTTAGGGTTATTTTGGTAAAGGTTAGGCTTAGGGTTAGTGTTAGGGCTAGTTGGTTTAGGGTTAGGGTTATGGTTATTTGGTTTAGGGTTAGGTTTAGGGTCAGGGTTAGGGTTAGTGTTAGGGTTATTTGGGCTAGGGTTAGGGTTAGGGTGAGGGTTAGGGTTAGGGTTAGGGTTAGGGTTATGGTTAGTTGGGTTTGGGTTATGGTTAGGGTTATTTTGGTAAAGGTTAGGCTTATGGTTAGTGTTAGGGCTAGTTGGTTTAGGGTTATGGTTAGGGTTATTTGGTGTAGGGTTAGGTTTAGGGTCAGGGTTAGGGTTAGGGTTATTTCGGCTAGGGTTAGGGTTAGGATTAGGGTTAGGGTTAGGGTTAGGGTTATGGTTAGTTGGGTTAGGGTTATGGTTAGGGTTATTTTGGTAAAGGTTAGGCTTATGGTTAGTGTTAGGGCTAGTTGGTTTAGGGTTAGGGTTAGGGTTATTTGGTATAGGGTTAGGTTTAGGGTCAGGGTTAGGGTTAGGGTTATTTGGGCTAGGGTTAGGGTTAGGGTTAGGGTTAGGGTTAGGGTTAGGGTTATGGTTAGTTGGGTTAGGGTTATGGTTAGGGTTATTTTGGTAAAGGTTAGGCTTATGGTTAGTGTTAGGGCTAGTTGGTTTAGGGTTATGGTTAGGGTTATTTGGTTTAGGCTTAGGTTTAGGGTCAGGGTTAGGGTTAGGGTTAGGGTTATTTGGGCTAGGGTTAGGGTTAGGGTTAGGGTTAGGGTTAGGGTTATGGTTAGTTGGGTTTGGGTTATGGTTAGGGTTATTTTGGTAAAGGTTAGGCTTATGGTTAGTGTTAGGGCTAGTTGGTTTAGGGTTATGGTTAGGGTTATTTGGTTTAGGGTTAGGTTTAGGGTCAGGGTTACGGTTGGGGTTAGGGTTATTTGGGCTAGGGTTAGGGTTAGGGTTAGGGTTAGGGTTAGGGTTAGGGTTAGGGTTATGGTTAGTTGGGTTAGGGTTATGGTTAGGTTTATTTTGGTAAAGGTTAGGCTTATGGTTAGTGTTAGGGCTAGTTGGTTTAGGGTTAGGGTTATGGTTATTTGGTTTAGGGTTAGGTTTAGGGTCAGGGTTAGGGTTAGGGTTAGGGTTATTTGGGCTAGGGTTAGGGTTAGGGTTAGGGTTAGGGTTAGGGTTAGGGTTATGGTTAGTTGGGTTTGGGTTATGGTTAGGGTTATTTTGGTAAAGGTTAGGCTTATGGTTAGTGTTAGGGCTAGTTGGTTTAGGGTTAGGGTTAGGGTTATTTGGTTTAGGGTTAGGTTTAGGGTCAGGGTTAGGGTTAGGGTTATTTGGGCTAGGGTTTGGGTTAGGGTTAGGGTTAGGGTTAGGGTTAGGGTTAGGGTTAGTTGGGTTAGGGTTATGGTTAGGGTTATTTTGGTAAAGGTTAGGCTTATGGTTAGTGTTAGGGCTAGTTGGTTTAGGGTTATGGTTAGAGTTATTTGGTTTAGGGTTAGGTTTAGGGTCAGGGTTAGGGTTAGGGTTATTTGGGCTAGGGTTAGGGTTAGGGTTAGGGTTAGGGTTAGGGTTATGGTTAGTTGGGTTAGGGTTATGGTTAGGGTTATTTTGGTAAAGGTTAGGCTTATGGTTAGTGTTATGGCTAGTTGGTTTAGGGTTAGGGTTAGGGTTATTTGGTTTAGGGTTAGGTTTAGGGTCAGGGTTAGGGTTAGGGTTATTTGGGCTAGGGTTAGGGTTATGGTTAGGGTTTGGGTTAGGGTTAGGGTTATGGTTAGTTGGTTTAGGTTTATGCTTAGTGTTATTTTGGTAAAGGTTAGGCTTATGGTTAGTGTTAGGGCTAGTTGGTTTAGGGTTAGGGTTATGGTTATTTGGTTTAGGTTTAGGTTTAGGGTCAGGGTTAGGGTTAGGGTTATTTGGGCTAGGGTTAGGGTTAGGGTTAGGGTTAGGGTTAGGGTTAGGGTTATGGTTAGTTGGGTTAGGGTTATGGATAGGATTATTTTGGTAAAGGTTAGGCTTATGGTTAGTGTTAGGGCAAGTTGGTTTAGGGTTAGTGTTAGGGTTATATGGTTTAGGGTTAGGTTTAGGGTCAGGGTTAGGGTTAGGGTTAGGGTTATTTGGGCTAGGGTTAGGGTTAGGGTTAGGGTTAGGGTTAGGGTTAGGGTTATGGTTAGTTGGGTTAGGGTTATGGTTAGGGTTATTTTGGTAAAGGTTAGGCTTATGGTTAGTGTTATGGCTAGTTGGTTTAGGGTTAGGGTTAGGGTTATTTGGTTTAGGGTTAGGTTTAGGGTCAGGGTTAGGTTTAGGGTTAGGGTTATTTGGGCTAGGGTTAGGGTTACGGTTAGGGTTAGGGTTAGTTGGGTTAGGGTTATGGTTAGGGTTATTTTGGTAAAGGTTAGGCTTAGCGTTAGTGTTAGGGCTAGTTGGTTTAGGGTTAGGGTTAGGGTTATTTGGTTTAGGGTTAGGTTTAGGGTCAGGGTTAGGGTTAGGGTTATTTGGGCTAGGGTTAGGGTTAGGGTTAGGGTTAGGGTTAGGGTTAGGGTTAGGGTTATGCTAATTTGGGTTTGGGTTATGGTTAGGGTTATTTTGGTAAAGGTTAGGCTTATGGTTAGTGTTAGGGCAAGTTGGTTTAGGGTTAGGGTTAGGGTTATTTGGTTTAGGGTTAGGTTTTGGGTCAGGGTTAGGGTTAGGGTTAGGGTTATTTGGGCTAGGGTTAGGGTTAGGGTTAGGGTTAGGGTTAGGGTTAGTTGGGTTAGGGTTATGGTTAGGGGTATTTTGGTAAAGGTTAGGCTTATGGTTAGTGTTAGGGCTAGTTGGTTTAGGGTTAGGGTTAGGGTTATTTGGTTTAGGGTTAGGTTTAGGGTCAGGGTTAGGGTTAGGGTTATTTGGGCTAGGGTTAGGGTTAGGGTTAGGGTTAGGGTTAGGGTTAGGGTTAGGGTTATGGTTAGTTAGGTTAGGGTTATGGTTAGGGTTATTTTGGTAAAGGTTAGGCTTATAGTTAGTGTTATGGCTAGTTGGTTTAGGGTTAGGGTTAGGGTTATTTGGTTTAGGGTTAGGTTTAGGGTCAGGGTTAGGGTTAGGGTTATTTGGGCTAGGGTTAGGGTTAGGGTTAGGGTTAGGGTTATTTGGGCTAGGGTTAGTGTTAGGGTTAGGGTTAGGGTTAGGGTTATGGTTAGTTGGGTTAGGGTTATGGTTAGGGTTATTTTGGTAAAGGTTAGGCTTATGGTTAGTGTTAGGGCTAGTTGGTTTAGGGTTAGGGTTAGGGTTATTTGGTTTAGGGTTAGGTTTAGGGTCAGGGTTACGGTTGGGGTTAGGGTTATTTGGGCTAGGGTTAGGGTTAGGGTTAGGGTTAGGGTTAGGGTTAGGGTTAGGGTTATGGTTAGTTGGGTTAGGGTTATGGTTAGGGTTATTTTGGTAAAGGTTAGGCTTATGGTTAGTGTTAGGGCTAGTTGGTTTAGGGTTATGGTTAGGGTTATTTGGTTTAGGGTTAGGTTTAGGGTCAGGGTTAGGGTTAGGGTTATTTGGGCTAGGGTTAGCGTTAGGGTTAGGGTTAGGGTTATGGTTAGTTGGGTTAGGGTTATGGTTAGGGTTATTTTGGTAAAGGTTAGGCTTATAGTTAGTGTTATGGCTAGTTGGTTTAGGGTTAGGGTTAGGGTTATTTGGTTTAGGGTTAGGTTTAGGGTCAGGGTTAGGGTTAGGGTTATTTGGGCTAGGGTTAGGGTTAGGGTTAGGGTTAGGGTTAGGGTTAGGGTTAGTTGGGTTTGGGTTATGGTTAGGGTTATTTTGGTAAAGGTTAGGCTTATGGTTAGTGTTAGGGCTAGTTGGTTTAGGGTTATGGTTAGGGTTATTTGGTTTAGGGTTAGGTTTAGGGTCAGGGTTAGGGTTAGGGTTAGGGTTATTTGGGCTAGGGTTAGGGTTAGGGTTAGGGTTAGGGTTATGGTTAGTTGGGTTTGGGTTATGGTTAGGGTTATTTTGGTAAAGGTTAGGCTTATGGTTAGTGTTAGGGCTAGTTGGTTTAGGGTTATGGGTAGGGTTATTTGGTTTAGGGTTAGGTTTAGGGTCAGGGTTAGGGTTGGGGTTAGGGTTATTTGGGCTAGGGTTAGGGTTAGGGTTAGGGTTAGGGTTAGGGTTATGGTTAGTTGGGTTAGGGTTATGGTTAGGGTTATTTTGGTAAAGGTTAGGCTTAGGGTTAGTGTTAGGGCTAGTTGGTTTAGGGTTAGGGTTATGGTTATTTGGTTTAGGGTTAGGTTTAGGGGTCAGGGTTAGGGTTAGTGTTAGGGTTATTTGGGCTAGGGTTAGGGTTAGGGTGAGGGTTAGGGTTAGGGTTAGGGTTAGGGTTATGGTTAGTTGGGTTTGGGTTATGGTTAGGGTTATTTTGGTAAAGGTTAGGCTTATGGTTAGTGTTAGGGCTAGTTGGTTTAGGGTTATGGTTAGGGTTATTTGGTGTAGGGTTAGGTTTAGGGTCAGGGTTAGGGTTAGGGTTATTTCGGCTAGGGTTAGGGTTAGGATTAGGGTTAGGGTTAGGGTTAGGGTTATGGTTAGTTGGGTTAGGGTTATGGTTAGGGTTATTTTGGTAAAGGTTAGGCTTATGGTTAGTGTTAGGGCTAGTTGGTTTAGGGTTAGGGTTAGGGTTATTTGGTATAGGGTTAGGTTTAGGGTCAGGGTTAGGGTTAGGGTTATTTGGGCTAGGGTTAGGGTTAGGGTTAGGGTTAGGGTTAGGGTTAGGGTTATGGTTAGTTGGGTTAGGGTTATGGTTAGGGTTATTTTGGTAAAGGTTAGGCTTATGGTTAGTGTTAGGGCTAGTTGGTTTTAGGGTTATGGTTAGGGTTATTTGGTTTAGGCTTAGGTTTAGGGTCAGGGTTAGGGTTAGGGTTAGGGTTATTTGGGCTAGGGTTAGGGTTAGGGTTAGGGTTAGGGTTAGGGTTATGGTTAGTTGGGTTTGGGTTATGGTTAGGGTTATTTTGGTAAAGGTTAGGCTTATGGTTAGTGTTAGGGCTAGTTGGTTTAGGGTTATGGTTAGGGTTATTTGGTTTAGGGTTAGGTTTAGGGTCAGGGTTACGGTTGGGGTTAGGGTTATTTGGGCTAGGGTTAGGGTTAGGGTTAGGGTTAGGGTTAGGGTTAGGGTTAGGGTTATGGTTAGTTGGGTTAGGGTTATGGTTAGGTTTATTTTGGTAAAGGTTAGGCTTATGGTTAGTGTTAGGGCTAGTTGGTTTAGGGTTAGGGTTATGGTTATTTGGTTTAGGGTTAGGTTTAGGGTCAGGGTTAGGGTTAGGGTTAGGGTTATTTGGGCTAGGGTTAGGGTTAGGGTTAGGGTTAGGGTTAGGGTTAGGGTTATGGTTAGTTGGGTTTGGGTTATGGTTAGGGTTATTTTGGTAAAGGTTAGGCTTATGGTTAGTGTTAGGGCTAGTTGGTTTAGGGTTAGGGTTAGGGTTATTTGGTTTAGGGTTAGGTTTAGGGTCAGGGTTAGGGTTAGGGTTATTTGGGCTAGGGTTTGGGGTTAGGGTTAGGGTTAGGGTTAGGGTA
>NC_142245.1:35020139-35050139 GCF_052056855.1 Sturnus vulgaris
TCAAGTTGGTTTAGGGTTAGGGTTAGGGTTATTTGGTTTAGGGTTAGGTTTGGGTCAGGGTTAGGGTTAGGGTTAGGGTTATTTGGGCTAGGGTTAGGGTTAGGGTTAGGGTTAGGGTTAGGGTTAGTTGGGTTAGGGTTATGGTTAGGGGTATTTTGGTAAAGGTTAGGCTTATGGTTAGTGTTAGGGCTAGTTGGTTTAGGGTTAGGGTTAGGGTTATTTGGTTTAGGGTTAGGTTTAGGGTCAGGGTTAGGGTTAGGGTTATTTGGGCTAGGGTTAGGGTTAGGGTTAGGGTTAGGGTTAGGGTTAGGGTTAGGGTTATGGTTAGTTAGGTTAGGGTTATGGTTAGGGTATTTTGGTAAAGGTTAGGCTTATAGTTAGTGTTATGGCTAGTTGGTTTAGGGTTAGGGTTAGGGTTATTTGGTTTAGGGTTAGGTTTAGGGTCAGGGTTAGGGTTAGGGTTATTTGGGCTAGGGTTAGGGTTAGGGTTAGGGTTAGGGTTATTTGGGCTAGGGTTAGTGTTAGGGTTAGGGTTAGGGTTAGGGTTATGGTTAGTTGGGTTAGGGTTATGGTTAGGGTTATTTTGGTAAAGGTTAGGCTTATGGTTAGTGTTAGGGCTAGTTGGTTTAGGGTTAGGGTTAGGGTTATTTGGTTTAGGGTTAGGTTTAGGGTCAGGGTTACGGTTGGGGTTAGGGTTATTTGGGCTAGGGTTAGGGTTAGGGTTAGGGTTAGGGTTAGGGTTAGGGTTAGGGTTATGGTTAGTTGGGTTAGGGTTATGGTTAGGGTTATTTTGGTAAAGGTTAGGCTTATGGTTAGTGTTAGGGCTAGTTGGTTTAGGGTTATGGTTAGGGTTATTTGGTTTAGGGTTAGGTTTAGGGTCAGGGTTAGGGTTAGGGTTATTTGGGCTAGGGTTAGCGTTAGGGTTAGGGTTAGGGTTATGGTTAGTTGGGTTAGGGTTATGGTTAGGGTTATTTTGGTAAAGGTTAGGCTTATAGTTAGTGTTATGGCTAGTTGGTTTAGGGTTAGGGTTAGGGTTATTTGGTTTAGGGTTAGGTTTAGGGTCAGGGTTAGGGTTAGGGTTATTTGGGCTAGGGTTAGGGTTAGGGTTAGGGTTAGGGTTAGGGTTAGGGTTAGTTGGGTTTGGGTTATGGTTAGGGTTATTTTGGTAAAGGTTAGGCTTATGGTTAGTGTTAGGGCTAGTTGGTTTAGGGTTATGGTTAGGGTTATTTGGTTTAGGGTTAGGTTTAGGGTCAGGGTTAGGGTTAGGGTTAGGGTTATTTGGGCTAGGGTTAGGGTTAGGGTTAGGGTTAGGGTTATGGTTAGTTGGGTTTGGGTTATGGTTAGGGTTATTTTGGTAAAGGTTAGGCTTATGGTTAGTGTTAGGGCTAGTTGGTTTAGGGTTATGGGTAGGGTTATTTGGTTTAGGGTTAGGTTTAGGGTCAGGGTTAGGGTTGGGGTTAGGGTTATTTGGGCTAGGGTTAGGGTTAGGGTTAGGGTTAGGGTTAGGGTTATGGTTAGTTGGGTTAGGGTTATGGTTAGGGTTATTTTGGTAAAGGTTAGGCTTAGGGTTAGTGTTAGGGCTAGTTGGTTTAGGGTTAGGGTTATGGTTATTTGGTTTAGGGTTAGGTTTAGGGTCAGGGTTAGGGTTAGTGTTAGGGTTATTTGGGCTAGGGTTAGGGTTAGGGTGAGGGTTAGGGTTAGGGTTAGGGTTAGGGTTATGGTTAGTTGGGTTTGGGTTATGGTTAGGGTTATTTTGGTAAAGGTTAGGCTTATGGTTAGTGTTAGGGCTAGTTGGTTTAGGGTTATGGTTAGGGTTATTTGGTGTAGGGTTAGGTTTAGGGTCAGGGTTAGGGTTAGGGTTATTTCGGCTAGGGTTAGGGTTAGGATTAGGGTTAGGGTTAGGGTTAGGGTTATGGTTAGTTGGGTTAGGGTTATGGTTAGGGTTATTTTGGTAAAGGTTAGGCTTATGGTTAGTGTTAGGGCTAGTTGGTTTAGGGTTAGGGTTAGGGTTATTTGGTATAGGGTTAGGTTTAGGGTCAGGGTTAGGGTTAGGGTTATTTGGGCTAGGGTTAGGGTTAGGGTTAGGGTTAGGGTTAGGGTTAGGGTTATGGTTAGTTGGGTTAGGGTTATGGTTAGGGTTATTTTGGTAAAGGTTAGGCTTATGGTTAGTGTTAGGGCTAGTTGGTTTAGGGTTATGGTTAGGGTTATTTGGTTTAGGCTTAGGTTTAGGGTCAGGGTTAGGGTTAGGGTTAGGGTTATTTGGGCTAGGGTTAGGGTTAGGGTTAGGGTTAGGGTTAGGGTTATGGTTAGTTGGGTTTGGGTTATGGTTAGGGTTATTTTGGTAAAGGTTAGGCTTATGGTTAGTGTTAGGGCTAGTTGGTTTAGGGTTATGGTTAGGGTTATTTGGTTTAGGGTTAGGTTTAGGGTCAGGGTTACGGTTGGGGTTAGGGTTATTTGGGCTAGGGTTAGGGTTAGGGTTAGGGTTAGGGTTAGGGTTAGGGTTAGGGTTATGGTTAGTTGGGTTAGGGTTATGGTTAGGTTTATTTTGGTAAAGGTTAGGCTTATGGTTAGTGTTAGGGCTAGTTGGTTTAGGGTTAGGGTTATGGTTATTTGGTTTAGGGTTAGGTTTAGGGTCAGGGTTAGGGTTAGGGTTAGGGTTATTTGGGCTAGGGTTAGGGTTAGGGTTAGGGTTAGGGTTAGGGTTAGGGTTATGGTTAGTTGGGTTTGGGTTATGGTTAGGGTTATTTTGGTAAAGGTTAGGCTTATGGTTAGTGTTAGGGCTAGTTGGTTTAGGGTTAGGGTTAGGGTTATTTGGTTTAGGGTTAGGTTTAGGGTCAGGGTTAGGGTTAGGGTTATTTGGGCTAGGGTTTGGGTTAGGGTTAGGGTTAGGGTTAGGGTTAGGGTTAGGGTTAGTTGGGTTAGGGTTATGGTTAGGGTTATTTTGGTAAAGGTTAGGCTTATGGTTAGTGTTAGGGCTAGTTGGTTTAGGGTTATGGTTAGAGTTATTTGGTTTAGGGTTAGGTTTAGGGTCAGGGTTAGGGTTAGGGTTATTTGGGCTAGGGTTAGGGTTAGGGTTAGGGTTAGGGTTAGGGTTATGGTTAGTTGGGTTAGGGTTATGGTTAGGGTTATTTTGGTAAAGGTTAGGCTTATGGTTAGTGTTATGGCTAGTTGGTTTAGGGTTAGGGTTAGGGTTATTTGGTTTAGGGTTAGGTTTAGGGTCAGGGTTAGGGTTAGGGTTATTTGGGCTAGGGTTAGGGTTATGGTTAGGGTTTGGGTTAGGGTTAGGGTTATGGTTAGTTGGTTTAGGTTTATGCTTAGTGTTATTTTGGTAAAGGTTAGGCTTATGGTTAGTGTTAGGGCTAGTTGGTTTAGGGTTAGGGTTATGGTTATTTGGTTTAGGTTTAGGTTTAGGGTCAGGGTTAGGGTTAGGGTTATTTGGGCTAGGGTTAGGGTTAGGGTTAGGGTTAGGGTTAGGGTTAGGGTTATGGTTAGTTGGGTTAGGGTTATGGATAGGATTATTTTGGTAAAGGTTAGGCTTATGGTTAGTGTTAGGGCAAGTTGGTTTAGGGTTAGTGTTAGGGTTATATGGTTTAGGGTTAGGTTTAGGGTCAGGGTTAGGGTTAGGGTTAGGGTTATTTGGGCTAGGGTTAGGGTTAGGGTTAGGGTTAGGGTTAGGGTTAGGGTTATGGTTAGTTGGGTTAGGGTTATGGTTAGGGTTATTTTGGTAAAGGTTAGGCTTATGGTTAGTGTTATGGCTAGTTGGTTTAGGGTTAGGGTTAGGGTTATTTGGTTTAGGGTTAGGTTTAGGGTCAGGGTTAGGTTTAGGGTTAGGGTTATTTGGGCTAGGGTTAGGGTTACGGTTAGGGTTAGGGTTAGTTGGGTTAGGGTTATGGTTAGGGTTATTTTGGTAAAGGTTAGGCTTAGCGTTAGTGTTAGGGCTAGTTGGTTTAGGGTTAGGGTTAGGGTTATTTGGTTTAGGGTTAGGTTTAGGGTCAGGGTTAGGGTTAGGGTTATTTGGGCTAGGGTTAGGGTTAGGGTTAGGGTTAGGGTTAGGGTTAGGGTTAGGGTTATGCTAATTTGGGTTTGGGTTATGGTTAGGGTTATTTTGGTAAAGGTTAGGCTTATGGTTAGTGTTAGGGCAAGTTGGTTTAGGGTTAGGGTTAGGGTTATTTGGTTTAGGGTTAGGTTTTGGGTCAGGGTTAGGGTTAGGGTTAGGGTTATTTGGGCTAGGGTTAGGGTTAGGGTTAGGGTTAGGGTTAGGGTTAGTTGGGTTAGGGTTATGGTTAGGGGTATTTTGGTAAAGGTTAGGCTTATGGTTAGTGTTAGGGCTAGTTGGTTTAGGGTTAGGGTTAGGGTTATTTGGTTTAGGGTTAGGTTTAGGGTCAGGGTTAGGGTTAGGGTTATTTGGGCTAGGGTTAGGGTTAGGGTTAGGGTTAGGGTTAGGGTTAGGGTTATGGTTAGTTAGGTTAGGGTTATGGTTAGGGTTATTTTGGTAAAGGTTAGGCTTATAGTTAGTGTTATGGCTAGTTGGTTTAGGGTTAGGGTTAGGGTTATTTGGTTTAGGGTTAGGTTTAGGGTCAGGGTTAGGGTTAGGGTTATTTGGGCTAGGGTTAGGGTTAGGGTTAGGGTTAGGGTTATTTGGGCTAGGGTTAGTGTTAGGGTTAGGGTTAGGGTTAGGGTTATGGTTAGTTGGGTTAGGGTTATGGTTAGGGTTATTTTGGTAAAGGTTAGGCTTATGGTTAGTGTTAGGGCTAGTTGGTTTAGGGTTAGGGTTAGGGTTATTTGGTTTAGGGTTAGGTTTAGGGTCAGGGTTACGGTTGGGGTTAGGGTTATTTGGGCTAGGGTTAGGGTTAGGGTTAGGGTTAGGGTTAGGGTTAGGGTTAGGGTTATGGTTAGTTGGGTTAGGGTTATGGTTAGGGTTATTTTGGTAAAGGTTAGGCTTATGGTTAGTGTTAGGGCTAGTTGGTTTAGGGTTATGGTTAGGGTTATTTGGTTTAGGGTTAGGTTTAGGGTCAGGGTTAGGGTTAGGGTTATTTGGGCTAGGGTTAGCGTTAGGGTTAGGGTTAGGGTTATGGTTAGTTGGGTTAGGGTTATGGTTAGGGTTATTTTGGTAAAGGTTAGGCTTATAGTTAGTGTTATGGCTAGTTGGTTTAGGGTTAGGGTTAGGGTTATTTGGTTTAGGGTTAGGTTTAGGGTCAGGGTTAGGGTTAGGGTTATTTGGGCTAGGGTTAGGGTTAGGGTTAGGGTTAGGGTTAGGGTTAGGGTTAGTTGGGTTTGGGTTATGGTTAGGGTTATTTTGGTAAAGGTTAGGCTTATGGTTAGTGTTAGGGCTAGTTGGTTTAGGGTTATGGTTAGGGTTATTTGGTTTAGGGTTAGGTTTAGGGTCAGGGTTAGGGTTAGGGTTAGGGTTATTTGGGCTAGGGTTAGGGTTAGGGTTAGGGTTAGGGTTATGGTTAGTTGGGTTTGGGTTATGGTTAGGGTTATTTTGGTAAAGGTTAGGCTTATGGTTAGTGTTAGGGCTAGTTGGTTTAGGGTTATGGGTAGGGTTATTTGGTTTAGGGTTAGGTTTAGGGTCAGGGTTAGGGTTGGGGTTAGGGTTATTTGGGCTAGGGTTAGGGTTAGGGTTAGGGTTAGGGTTAGGGTTATGGTTAGTTGGGTTAGGGTTATGGTTAGGGTTATTTTGGTAAAGGTTAGGCTTAGGGTTAGTGTTAGGGCTAGTTGGTTTAGGGTTAGGGTTATGGTTATTTGGTTTAGGGTTAGGTTTAGGGTCAGGGTTAGGGTTAGTGTTAGGGTTATTTGGGCTAGGGTTAGGGTTAGGGTGAGGGTTAGGGTTAGGGTTAGGGTTAGGGTTATGGTTAGTTGGGTTTGGGTTATGGTTAGGGTTATTTTGGTAAAGGTTAGGCTTATGGTTAGTGTTAGGGCTAGTTGGTTTAGGGTTATGGTTAGGGTTATTTGGTGTAGGGTTAGGTTTAGGGTCAGGGTT
This sequence comes from Sturnus vulgaris, assembly GCF_052056855.1. Taxonomy (NCBI): domain Eukaryota; kingdom Metazoa; phylum Chordata; class Aves; order Passeriformes; family Sturnidae; genus Sturnus; species Sturnus vulgaris. The sequence goes on from NC_142245.1 coordinate 35,026,123, forward strand.
AGGGTTAGGGTTATTTCGGCTAGGGTTAGGGTTAGGATTAGGGTTAGGGTTAGGGTTAGGGTTATGGTTAGTTGGGTTAGGGTTATGGTTAGGGTTATTTTGGTAAAGGTTAGGCTTATGGTTAGTGTTAGGGCTAGTTGGTTTAGGGTTAGGGTTAGGGTTATTTGGTATAGGGTTAGGTTTAGGGTCAGGGTTAGGGTTAGGGTTATTTGGGCTAGGGTTAGGGTTAGGGTTAGGGTTAGGGTTAGGGTTAGGGTTATGGTTAGTTGGGTTAGGGTTATGGTTAGGGTTATTTTGGTAAAGGTTAGGCTTATGGTTAGTGTTAGGGCTAGTTGGTTTAGGGTTATGGTTAGGGTTATTTGGTTTAGGCTTAGGTTTAGGGTCAGGGTTAGGGTTAGGGTTAGGGTTATTTGGGCTAGGGTTAGGGTTAGGGTTAGGGTTAGGGTTAGGGTTATGGTTAGTTGGGTTTGGGTTATGGTTAGGGTTATTTTGGTAAAGGTTAGGCTTATGATTAGTGTTAGGGCTAGTTGGTTTAGGGTTATGGTTAGGGTTATTTGGTTTAGGGTTAGGTTTAGGGTCAGGGTTACGGTTGGGGTTAGGGTTATTTGGGCTAGGGTTAGGGTTAGGGTTAGGGTTAGGGTTAGGGTTAGGGTTAGGGTTATGGTTAGTTGGGTTAGGGTTATGGTTAGGTTTATTTTGGTAAAGGTTAGGCTTATGGTTAGTGTTAGGGCTAGTTGGTTTAGGGTTAGGGTTATGGTTATTTGGTTTAGGGTTAGGTTTAGGGTCAGGGTTAGGGTTAGGGTTAGGGTTATTTGGGCTAGGGTTAGGGTTAGGGTTAGGGTTAGGGTTAGGGTTAGGGTTATGGTTAGTTGGGTTTGGGTTATGGTTAGGGTTATTTTGGTAAAGGTTAGGCTTATGGTTAGTGTTAGGGCTAGTTGGTTTAGGGTTAGGGTTAGGGTTATTTGGTTTAGGGTTAGGTTTAGGGTCAGGGTTAGGGTTAGGGTTATTTGGGCTAGGGTTTGGGTTAGGGTTAGGGTTAGGGTTAGGGTTAGGGTTAGGGTTAGTTGGGTTAGGGTTATGGTTAGGGTTATTTTGGTAAAGGTTAGGCTTATGGTTAGTGTTAGGGCTAGTTGGTTTAGGGTTATGGTTAGAGTTATTTGGTTTAGGGTTAGGTTTAGGGTCAGGGTTAGGGTTAGGGTTATTTGGGCTAGGGTTAGGGTTAGGGTTAGGGTTAGGGTTAGGGTTATGGTTAGTTGGGTTAGGGTTATGGTTAGGGTTATTTTGGTAAAGGTTAGGCTTATGGTTAGTGTTATGGCTAGTTGGTTTAGGGTTAGGGTTAGGGTTATTTGGTTTAGGGTTAGGTTTAGGGTCAGGGTTAGGGTTAGGGTTATTTGGGCTAGGGTTAGGGTTATGGTTAGGGTTTGGGTTAGGGTTAGGGTTATGGTTAGTTGGTTTAGGTTTATGCTTAGTGTTATTTTGGTAAAGGTTAGGCTTATGGTTAGTGTTAGGGCTAGTTGGTTTAGGGTTAGGGTTATGGTTATTTGGTTTAGGTTTAGGTTTAGGGTCAGGGTTAGGGTTAGGGTTATTTGGGCTAGGGTTAGGGTTAGGGTTAGGGTTAGGGTTAGGGTTAGGGTTATGGTTAGTTGGGTTAGGGTTATGGATAGGATTATTTTGGTAAAGGTTAGGCTTATGGTTAGTGTTAGGGCAAGTTGGTTTAGGGTTAGTGTTAGGGTTATATGGTTTAGGGTTAGGTTTAGGGTCAGGGTTAGGGTTAGGGTTAGGGTTATTTGGGCTAGGGTTAGGGTTAGGGTTAGGGTTAGGGTTAGGGTTAGGGTTATGGTTAGTTGGGTTAGGGTTATGGTTAGGGTTATTTTGGTAAAGGTTAGGCTTATGGTTAGTGTTATGGCTAGTTGGTTTAGGGTTAGGGTTAGGGTTATTTGGTTTAGGGTTAGGTTTAGGGTCAGGGTTAGGTTTAGGGTTAGGGTTATTTGGGCTAGGGTTAGGGTTACGGTTAGGGTTAGGGTTAGTTGGGTTAGGGTTATGGTTAGGGTTATTTTGGTAAAGGTTAGGCTTAGCGTTAGTGTTAGGGCTAGTTGGTTTAGGGTTAGGGTTAGGGTTATTTGGTTTAGGGTTAGGTTTAGGGTCAGGGTTAGGGTTAGGGTTATTTGGGCTAGGGTTAGGGTTAGGGTTAGGGTTAGGGTTAGGGTTAGGGTTAGGGTTATGCTAATTTGGGTTTGGGTTATGGTTAGGGTTATTTTGGTAAAGGTTAGGCTTATGGTTAGTGTTAGGGCAAGTTGGTTTAGGGTTAGGGTTAGGGTTATTTGGTTTAGGGTTAGGTTTTGGGTCAGGGTTAGGGTTAGGGTTAGGGTTATTTGGGCTAGGGTTAGGGTTAGGGTTAGGGTTAGGGTTAGGGTTAGTTGGGTTAGGGTTATGGTTAGGGGTATTTTGGTAAAGGTTAGGCTTATGGTTAGTGTTAGGGCTAGTTGGTTTAGGGTTAGGGTTAGGGTTATTTGGTTTAGGGTTAGGTTTAGGGTCAGGGTTAGGGTTAGGGTTATTTGGGCTAGGGTTAGGGTTAGGGTTAGGGTTAGGGTTAGGGTTAGGGTTAGGGTTATGGTTAGTTAGGTTAGGGTTATGGTTAGGGTTATTTTGGTAAAGGTTAGGCTTATAGTTAGTGTTATGGCTAGTTGGTTTAGGGTTAGGGTTAGGGTTATTTGGTTTAGGGTTAGGTTTAGGGTCAGGGTTAGGGTTAGGGTTATTTGGGCTAGGGTTAGGGTTAGGGTTAGGGTTAGGGTTATTTGGGCTAGGGTTAGTGTTAGGGTTAGGGTTAGGGTTAGGGTTATGGTTAGTTGGGTTAGGGTTATGGTTAGGGTTATTTTGGTAAAGGTTAGGCTTATGGTTAGTGTTAGGGCTAGTTGGTTTAGGGTTAGGGTTAGGGTTATTTGGTTTAGGGTTAGGTTTAGGGTCAGGGTTACGGTTGGGGTTAGGGTTATTTGGGCTAGGGTTAGGGTTAGGGTTAGGGTTAGGGTTAGGGTTAGGGTTAGGGTTATGGTTAGTTGGGTTAGGGTTATGGTTAGGGTTATTTTGGTAAAGGTTAGGCTTATGGTTAGTGTTAGGGCTAGTTGGTTTAGGGTTATGGTTAGGGTTATTTGGTTTAGGGTTAGGTTTAGGGTCAGGGTTAGGGTTAGGGTTATTTGGGCTAGGGTTAGCGTTAGGGTTAGGGTTAGGGTTATGGTTAGTTGGGTTAGGGTTATGGTTAGGGTTATTTTGGTAAAGGTTAGGCTTATAGTTAGTGTTATGGCTAGTTGGTTTAGGGTTAGGGTTAGGGTTATTTGGTTTAGGGTTAGGTTTAGGGTCAGGGTTAGGGTTAGGGTTATTTGGGCTAGGGTTAGGGTTAGGGTTAGGGTTAGGGTTAGGGTTAGGGTTAGTTGGGTTTGGGTTATGGTTAGGGTTATTTTGGTAAAGGTTAGGCTTATGGTTAGTGTTAGGGCTAGTTGGTTTAGGGTTATGGTTAGGGTTATTTGGTTTAGGGTTAGGTTTAGGGTCAGGGTTAGGGTTAGGGTTAGGGTTATTTGGGCTAGGGTTAGGGTTAGGGTTAGGGTTAGGGTTATGGTTAGTTGGGTTTGGGTTATGGTTAGGGTTATTTTGGTAAAGGTTAGGCTTATGGTTAGTGTTAGGGCTAGTTGGTTTAGGGTTATGGGTAGGGTTATTTGGTTTAGGGTTAGGTTTAGGGTCAGGGTTAGGGTTGGGGTTAGGGTTATTTGGGCTAGGGTTAGGGTTAGGGTTAGGGTTAGGGTTAGGGTTATGGTTAGTTGGGTTAGGGTTATGGTTAGGGTTATTTTGGTAAAGGTTAGGCTTAGGGTTAGTGTTAGGGCTAGTTGGTTTAGGGTTAGGGTTATGGTTATTTGGTTTAGGGTTAGGTTTAGGGTCAGGGTTAGGGTTAGTGTTAGGGTTATTTGGGCTAGGGTTAGGGTTAGGGTGAGGGTTAGGGTTAGGGTTAGGGTTAGGGTTATGGTTAGTTGGGTTTGGGTTATGGTTAGGGTTATTTTGGTAAAGGTTAGGCTTATGGTTAGTGTTAGGGCTAGTTGGTTTAGGGTTATGGTTAGGGTTATTTGGTGTAGGGTTAGGTTTAGGGTCAGGGTTAGGGTTAGGGTTATTTCGGCTAGGGTTAGGGTTAGGATTAGGGTTAGGGTTAGGGTTAGGGTTATGGTTAGTTGGGTTAGGGTTATGGTTAGGGTTATTTTGGTAAAGGTTAGGCTTATGGTTAGTGTTAGGGCTAGTTGGTTTAGGGTTAGGGTTAGGGTTATTTGGTATAGGGTTAGGTTTAGGGTCAGGGTTAGGGTTAGGGTTATTTGGGCTAGGGTTAGGGTTAGGGTTAGGGTTAGGGTTAGGGTTAGGGTTATGGTTAGTTGGGTTAGGGTTATGGTTAGGGTTATTTTGGTAAAGGTTAGGCTTATGGTTAGTGTTAGGGCTAGTTGGTTTAGGGTTATGGTTAGGGTTATTTGGTTTAGGCTTAGGTTTAGGGTCAGGGTTAGGGTTAGGGTTAGGGTTATTTGGGCTAGGGTTAGGGTTAGGGTTAGGGTTAGGGTTAGGGTTATGGTTAGTTGGGTTTGGGTTATGGTTAGGGTTATTTTGGTAAAGGTTAGGCTTATGGTTAGTGTTAGGGCTAGTTGGTTTAGGGTTATGGTTAGGGTTATTTGGTTTAGGGTTAGGTTTAGGGTCAGGGTTACGGTTGGGGTTAGGGTTATTTGGGCTAGGGTTAGGGTTAGGGTTAGGGTTAGGGTTAGGGTTAGGGTTAGGGTTATGGTTAGTTGGGTTAGGGTTATGGTTAGGTTTATTTTGGTAAAGGTTAGGCTTATGGTTAGTGTTAGGGCTAGTTGGTTTAGGGTTAGGGTTATGGTTATTTGGTTTAGGGTTAGGTTTAGGGTCAGGGTTAGGGTTAGGGTTAGGGTTATTTGGGCTAGGGTTAGGGTTAGGGTTAGGGTTAGGGTTAGGGTTAGGGTTATGGTTAGTTGGGTTTGGGTTATGGTTAGGGTTATTTTGGTAAAGGTTAGGCTTATGGTTAGTGTTAGGGCTAGTTGGTTTAGGGTTAGGGTTAGGGTTATTTGGTTTAGGGTTAGGTTTAGGGTCAGGGTTAGGGTTAGGGTTATTTGGGCTAGGGTTTGGGTTAGGGTTAGGGTTAGGGTTAGGGTTAGGGTTAGGGTTAGTTGGGTTAGGGTTATGGTTAGGGTTATTTTGGTAAAGGTTAGGCTTATGGTTAGTGTTAGGGCTAGTTGGTTTAGGGTTATGGTTAGAGTTATTTGGTTTAGGGTTAGGTTTAGGGTCAGGGTTAGGGTTAGGGTTATTTGGGCTAGGGTTAGGGTTAGGGTTAGGGTTAGGGTTAGGGTTATGGTTAGTTGGGTTAGGGTTATGGTTAGGGTTATTTTGGTAAAGGTTAGGCTTATGGTTAGTGTTATGGCTAGTTGGTTTAGGGTTAGGGTTAGGGTTATTTGGTTTAGGGTTAGGTTTAGGGTCAGGGTTAGGGTTAGGGTTATTTGGGCTAGGGTTAGGGTTATGGTTAGGGTTTGGGTTAGGGTTAGGGTTATGGTTAGTTGGTTTAGGTTTATGCTTAGTGTTATTTTGGTAAAGGTTAGGCTTATGGTTAGTGTTAGGGCTAGTTGGTTTAGGGTTAGGGTTATGGTTATTTGGTTTAGGTTTAGGTTTAGGGTCAGGGTTAGGGTTAGGGTTATTTGGGCTAGGGTTAGGGTTAGGGTTAGGGTTAGGGTTAGGGTTAGGGTTATGGTTAGTTGGGTTAGGGTTATGGATAGGATTATTTTGGTAAAGGTTAGGCTTATGGTTAGTGTTAGGGCAAGTTGGTTTAGGGTTAGTGTTAGGGTTATATGGTTTAGGGTTAGGTTTAGGGTCAGGGTTAGGGTTAGGGTTAGGGTTATTTGGGCTAGGGTTAGGGTTAGGGTTAGGGTTAGGGTTAGGGTTAGGGTTATGGTTAGTTGGGTTAGGGTTATGGTTAGGGTTATTTTGGTAAAGGTTAGGCTTATGGTTAGTGTTATGGCTAGTTGGTTTAGGGTTAGGGTTAGGGTTATTTGGTTTAGGGTTAGGTTTAGGGTCAGGGTTAGGTTTAGGGTTAGGGTTATTTGGGCTAGGGTTAGGGTTACGGTTAGGGTTAGGGTTAGTTGGGTTAGGGTTATGGTTAGGGTTATTTTGGTAAAGGTTAGGCTTAGCGTTAGTGTTAGGGCTAGTTGGTTTAGGGTTAGGGTTAGGGTTATTTGGTTTAGGGTTAGGTTTAGGGTCAGGGTTAGGGTTAGGGTTATTTGGGCTAGGGTTAGGGTTAGGGTTAGGGTTAGGGTTAGGGTTAGGGTTAGGGTTATGCTAATTTGGGTTTGGGTTATGGTTAGGGTTATTTTGGTAAAGGTTAGGCTTATGGTTAGTGTTAGGGCAAGTTGGTTTAGGGTTAGGGTTAGGGTTATTTGGTTTAGGGTTAGGTTTTGGGTCAGGGTTAGGGTTAGGGTTAGGGTTATTTGGGCTAGGGTTAGGGTTAGGGTTAGGGTTAGGGTTAGGGTTAGTTGGGTTAGGGTTATGGTTAGGGGTATTTTGGTAAAGGTTAGGCTTATGGTTAGTGTTAGGGCTAGTTGGTTTAGGGTTAGGGTTAGGGTTATTTGGTTTAGGGTTAGGTTTAGGGTCAGGGTTAGGGTTAGGGTTATTTGGGCTAGGGTTAGGGTTAGGGTTAGGGTTAGGGTTAGGGTTAGGGTTATGGTTAGTTAGGTTAGGGTTATGGTTAGGGTTATTTTGGTAAAGGTTAGGCTTATAGTTAGTGTTATGGCTAGTTGGTTTAGGGTTAGGGTTAGGGTTATTTGGTTTAGGGTTAGGTTTAGGGTCAGGGTTAGGGTTAGGGTTATTTGGGCTAGGGTTAGGGTTAGGGTTAGGGTTAGGGTTATTTGGGCTAGGGTTAGTGTTAGGGTTAGGGTTAGGGTTAGGGTTATGGTTAGTTGGGTTAGGGTTATGGTTAGGGTTATTTTGGTAAAGGTTAGGCTTATGGTTAGTGTTAGGGCTAGTTGGTTTAGGGTTAGGGTTAGGGTTATTTGGTTTAGGGTTAGGTTTAGGGTCAGGGTTACGGTTGGGGTTAGGGTTATTTGGGCTAGGGTTAGGGTTAGGGTTAGGGTTAGGGTTAGGGTTAGGGTTAGGGTTATGGTTAGTTGGGTTAGGGTTATGGTTAGGGTTATTTTGGTAAAGGTTAGGCTTATGGTTAGTGTTAGGGCTAGTTGGTTTAGGGTTATGGTTAGGGTTATTTGGTTTAGGGTTAGGTTTAGGGTCAGGGTTAGGGTTAGGGTTATTTGGGCTAGGGTTAGCGTTAGGGTTAGGGTTAGGGTTATGGTTAGTTGGGTTAGGGTTATGGTTAGGGTTATTTTGGTAAAGGTTAGGCTTATAGTTAGTGTTATGGCTAGTTGGTTTAGGGTTAGGGTTAGGGTTATTTGGTTTAGGGTTAGGTTTAGGGTCAGGGTTAGGGTTAGGGTTATTTGGGCTAGGGTTAGGGTTAGGGTTAGGGTTAGGGTTAGGGTTAGGGTTAGTTGGGTTTGGGTTATGGTTAGGGTTATTTTGGTAAAGGTTAGGCTTATGGTTAGTGTTAGGGCTAGTTGGTTTAGGGTTATGGTTAGGGTTATTTGGTTTAGGGTTAGGTTTAGGGTCAGGGTTAGGGTTAGGGTTAGGGTTATTTGGGCTAGGGTTAGGGTTAGGGTTAGGGTTAGGGTTATGGTTAGTTGGGTTTGGGTTATGGTTAGGGTTATTTTGGTAAAGGTTAGGCTTATGGTTAGTGTTAGGGCTAGTTGGTTTAGGGTTATGGGTAGGGTTATTTGGTTTAGGGTTAGGTTTAGGGTCAGGGTTAGGGTTGGGGTTAGGGTTATTTGGGCTAGGGTTAGGGTTAGGGTTAGGGTTAGGGTTATGGTTAGTTGGGTTAGGGTTATGGTTAGGGTTATTTTGGTAAAGGTTAGGCTTAGGGTTAGTGTTAGGGCTAGTTGGTTTAGGGTTAGGGTTATGGTTATTTGGTTTAGGGTTAGGTTTAGGGTCAGGGTTAGGGTTAGTGTTAGGGTTATTTGGGCTAGGGTTAGGGTTAGGGTGAGGGTTAGGGTTAGGGTTAGGGTTAGGGTTATGGTTAGTTGGGTTTGGGTTATGGTTAGGGTTATTTTGGTAAAGGTTAGGCTTATGGTTAGTGTTAGGGCTAGTTGGTTTAGGGTTATGGTTAGGGTTATTTGGTGTAGGGTTAGGTTTAGGGTCAGGGTTAGGGTTAGGGTTATTTCGGCTAGGGTTAGGGTTAGGATTAGGGTTAGGGTTAGGGTTAGGGTTATGGTTAGTTGGGTTAGGGTTATGGTTAGGGTTATTTTGGTAAAGGTTAGGCTTATGGTTAGTGTTAGGGCTAGTTGGTTTAGGGTTAGGGTTAGGGTTATTTGGTATAGGGTTAGGTTTAGGGTCAGGGTTAGGGTTAGGGTTATTTGGGCTAGGGTTAGGGTTAGGGTTAGGGTTAGGGTTAGGGTTAGGGTTATGGTTAGTTGGGTTAGGGTTATGGTTAGGGTTATTTTGGTAAAGGTTAGGCTTATGGTTAGTGTTAGGGCTAGTTGGTTTAGGGTTATGGTTAGGGTTATTTGGTTTAGGCTTAGCTTTAGGGTCAGGGTTAGGGTTAGGGTTAGGGTTATTTGGGCTAGGGTTAGGGTTAGGGTTAGGGTTAGGGTTAGGGTTATGGTTAGTTGGGTTTGGGTTATGGTTAGGGTTATTTTGGTAAAGGTTAGGCTTATGGTTAGTGTTAGGGCTAGTTGGTTTAGGGTTATGGTTAGGGTTATTTGGTTTAGGGTTAGGTTTAGGGTCAGGGTTACGGTTGGGGTTAGGGTTATTTGGGCTAGGGTTAGGGTTAGGGTTAGGGTTAGGGTTAGGGTTAGGGTTATGGTTAGTTGGGTTAGGGTTATGGTTAGGTTTATTTTGGTAAAGGTTAGGCTTATGGTTAGTGTTAGGGCTAGTTGGTTTAGGGTTAGGGTTATGGTTATTTGGTTTAGGGTTAGGTTTAGGGTCAGGGTTAGGGTTAGGGTTAGGGTTATTTGGGCTAGGGTTAGGGTTAGGGTTAGGGTTAGGGTTAGGGTTAGGGTTATGGTTAGTTGGGTTTGGGTTATGGTTAGGGTTATTTTGGTAAAGGTTAGGCTTATGGTTAGTGTTAGGGCTAGTTGGTTTAGGGTTAGGGTTAGGGTTATTTGGTTTAGGGTTAGGTTTAGGGTCAGGGTTAGGGTTAGGGTTATTTGGGCTAGGGTTTGGGTTAGGGTTAGGGTTAGGGTTAGGGTTAGGGTTAGGGTTAGTTGGGTTAGGGTTATGGTTAGGGTTATTTTGGTAAAGGTTAGGCTTATGGTTAGTGTTAGGGCTAGTTGGTTTAGGGTTATGGTTAGAGTTATTTGGTTTAGGGTTAGGTTTAGGGTCAGGGTTAGGGTTAGGGTTATTTGGGCTAGGGTTAGGGTTAGGGTTAGGGTTAGGGTTAGGGTTATGGTTAGTTGGGTTAGGGTTATGGTTAGGGTTATTTTGGTAAAGGTTAGGCTTATGGTTAGTGTTATGGCTAGTTGGTTTAGGGTTAGGGTTAGGGTTATTTGGTTTAGGGTTAGGTTTAGGGTCAGGGTTAGGGTTAGGGTTAGGGTTATTTGGGCTAGGGTTAGGGTTAGGGTTAGGGTTAGGGTTAGGGTTATGGTTAGTTGGGTTAGGGTTATGGTTAGGGTTATTTTGGTAAAGGTTAGGCTTATGGTTAGTGTTAGGGCAAGTTGGTTTAGGGTTAGGGTTAGGGTTATTTGGTTTAGGGTTAGGTTTTGGGTCAGGGTTAGGGTTAGGGTTATTTGGGCTAGGGTTAGGGTTAGGGTTAGGGTTAGGGTTAGGGTTAGGGTTAGGGTTATGGTTAGTTGGGTTAGGGTTATGGTTAGGGTTATTTTGGTAAAGGTTAGGCTTATGGTTAGTGTTAGGGCTAGTTGGTTTAGGGTTATGGTTAGGGTTATTTGGTTTAGGGTAAGGTTTAGGGTCAGGGTTAGGGTTAGGGTTATTTGGGCTAGGGTTTGGGTTAGGGTTAGGGTTAGGGTTAGGGTTAGGGTTATGGTTAGTTGGGTTAGGGTTATGGTTAGGGTTATTTTGGTAAAGGTTAGGCTTATGGTTAGTGTTAGGGCTAGTTGGTTTAGGGTTATGGTTAGAGTTATTTGGTTTAGGGTTAGGTTTAGGGTCAGGGTTAGGGTTAGGGTTATTTGGGCTAGGGTTAGGGTTAGGGTTAGGGTTAGGGTTAGGGTTAGGGTTATGGTTAGTTGGGTTAGGGTTATGGTTAGGGTTATTTTGGTAAAGGTTAGGCTTATGGTTAGTGTTATGGCTAGTTGGTTTAGGGTTAGGGTTAGGGTTATTTGGTTTAGGGTTAGGTTTAGGGTCAGGGTTAGGGTTAGGGTTAGGGTTATTTGGGCTAGCGTTAGGGTTAGGGTTAGGGTTAGGGTTAGGGTTATGGTTAGTTGGGTTAGGGTTATGGTTAGGGTTATTTTGGTAAAGGTTAGGCTTATGGTTAGTGTTAGGGCAAGTTGGTTTAGGGTTAGGGTTATGGTTATTTGTTTTAGGGTTAGGTTTAGGGTCAGGGTTAGGGTTAGGGTTATTTGGGCTAGGGTTAGGGTTAGGGTTAGGGTTAGGGTTAGGGTTAGGGTTAGGGTTATGGTTAGTTGGGTTAGGGTTATGGTTAGGGTTATTTTGGTAAAGGTTAGGCTTATGGTTAGTGTTAGGGCTAGTTGGTTTATGGTTAGGGTTAGGGTTATTTGGTTTAGGGTTAGGTTTAGGGTCAGGGTTAGGGTTAGGGTTAGGGTTATTTGGGCTAGGGTTAGGGTTATGGTTAGAGTTAGGGTTAGGGTTAGGGTTAGGGTTAGTTCGGTTTGGGTTATGGTTAGGGTTATTTTGGTAAAGGTTAGGCTTATGGTTAGTGTTAGGGCTAGTTGGTTTAGGGTTAGGGTTATGGTTATTTGGTTTAGGGTTAGGTTTAGGGTCAGGGTTAGGTTTAGGGTTATTTGGGCTAGGGTTAGGGTTAGGTTTAGGGTCAGGGTTAGGGTTAGGGTTATTTGGGCTAGGGTTAGGGTTAGGGTTAGGGTTAGGGTTAGGGTTATGGTTAGTTGGGTTAGGGTTATGGTTAGGGTTATTTTGGTAAAGGTTAGGCTTATGGTTAGTGTTATGGCTAGTTGGTTTAGGGTTAGGGTTAGGGTTATTTGGTTTAGGGTTAGGTTTAGGGTCAGGGTTAGGGTTAGGGTTAGGGTTATTTGGGCTAGGGTTAGGGTTAGGGTTAGGGTTAGGGTTAGGGTTATGGTTAGTTGGGTTAGGGTTATGGTTAGGGTTATTTTGGTAAAGGTGAGGCTTATGGTTAGTGTTAGGGCAAGTTGGTTTAGGGTTAGGGTTATGGTTATTTGGTTTAGGGTGAGGTTGAGGGTCAGGGTCAGGGTTAGGGTTAGGGTTATTTGGGCTAGGGTTAGGGTTAGGGTTAGGGTTAGGGTTAGGGTTAGTTGGGATAGGGTTAGGGTTAGGGTTAGGGTTAGGGTTAGGGTTAGGGTTAGGGTTAGGGTTAGGGTTAGGGTTAGTTCGGTTTGGGTTATGGTTAGGGTTATTTTGGTAAAGGTTAGGCCTATGGTTAGTGTTAGGGCTAGTTGGTTTAGGGTTAGGGTTAGGGTTATTTGGTTTAGGGTTAGGTTTAGGGTCAGGGTTAGGGTTAGGGTTAGGGTTATTTGGTTTAGGGTTAGGTTTAGGGTCAGGGTTAGGGTTAGGGTTAGGGTTATGGTTAGTTGGGTTAGGGTTATGGTTAGGGTTATTTTGGTAAAGGTTAGGCTTATGGTTAGTGTTATGGCTAGTTGGTTTAGGGTTAGGGTTAGGGTTATTTGGTTTAGGGTTAGGTTTAGGGTCAGGGTTAGGGTTAGGGTTAGGGTTATTTGGGCTAGGGTTAGGGTTAGGGTTAGGGTTAGGGTTATGGTTAGTTGGGTTTGGGTTATGGTTAGGGTTATTTTGGTAAAGGTTAGGCTTATGGTTAGTGTTAGGGCTAGTTGGTTTAGGGTTAGGGTTAGGGTTATTTGGTTTAGGGTTAGGTTTAGGGTCAGGGTTAGGGTTAGGGTTAGGGTTATTTGGGCTAAGGTTAGGGTTAGGGTTAGGGTTATGTTTAGGGTTAGGGTTATGGTTAGTTGGGTTAGGGTTATGGTTAGGGTTATTTTGGTAAAGGTTAGGCTTATGGTTAGTGTTATGGCTAGTTGGTTTAGGGTTAGGGTTAGGGTTATTTGGTTTAGGGTTAGGTTTAGGGTCAGGGTTAGGGTTAGGGTTAGGGTTATTTGGGCTAGCGTTAGGGTTAGGGTTAGGGTTAGGGTTAGGGTTAGGGTTAGGGTTATGGTTAGTTGGGTTAGGGTTATGGTTAGGGTTATTTTGGTAAAGGTTAGGCTTATGGTTAGTGTTAGGGCTAGTTGGTTTAGGGTTAGGGTTAGGGTTATTTGGTTTAGGGTTAGGTTTAGGGTCAGGGTTAGGGTTAGGGTTATTTGGGCTAGGGTTAGGGTTAGGGTTAGGGATAGGGTTAGGGTTAGGGTTAGGGTTATGGTTAGTTGGGTTTGGGTTATGGTTAGGGTTATTTTGGTAAAGGTTAGGCTTATGGTTAGTGTTAGGGCTAGTTGGTTTAGGGTTATGGTTAGGGTTATTTGGTTTAGGGTTAGGTTTAGGGTCAGGGTTAGGGTTAGGGTTATTTGGGCTAGGGTTAGGGTTAGGGTTATGGTTCGGGTTATGGTTAGGGTTAGGGTTATGGTTAGTTGGGTTAGGGTTATGGTTAGGATTATTTTGGTAAAAGTTAGGCTTATGGTTAGTGTTAGGGCTAGTTGGTTCAGGGTTAGGGTTAGGGTTATTTGGTTTAGGGTTAGGTTTAGGGTCAGGGTTAGGTTTAGGGTTAGGGTTATTTGGGCTAGGGTTAGGGTTAGGGTTAGGGTTAGTTGGGATAGGGTTATGGTTAGGGTTATTTTGGTAAAGGTTAGGCTTATGGTTAGTGTTAGGGCTAGTTGGTTTAGGGTTAGGGTTAGGGTTATTTGGTTTAGGGTTAGGTTTTGGGTCAGGGTTAGGGTTAGGGTTAGGGTTATTTGGGCTAGGGTTAGGGTTAGGGTTATGGTTAGGGTTAGTTGGGTTAGGGTTATGGTTAGGGTTATTTTGGTAAAGGTTAGGCTTAGCGTTAGTGTTAGGGCTAGTTGGTTTAGGGTTAGGGTTAGGGTTATTTGGTTTAGGGTTAGGTTTAGGGTCAGGGTTAGGGTTAGGGTTAGGGTTATTTGGGCTAGGGTTAGGGTTAGGGTTAGGGTTAGGGTTAGGGTTAGGGTTAGGGTTAGGGTTAGGGTTAGGGTTATGGTTAGTTGGGTTTGGGTTATGGTTAGGGTTATTTTGGTAAAGGTTAGGCTTAGGGTTAGTGTTAGGGCTAGTTGGTTTAGGGTTAGGGTTAGGGTTATTTGGTTTAGGGTTAGGTTTAGGGTCAGGGTTAGGGTTAGGGCTAGGGTTATTTGGGCTAGGGTTAGGGTTAGGGTTAGGGTTAGGGTTAGGGTTATGTTTAGTTGGGTTTGGGTTATGGTTAGGGTTATTTTGGTAAAGGTTAGGCTTATGGTTAGTGTTAGGGCTAGTTTGTTTAGGGTTAGGGTTAGGGTTATTTGGTTTAGGGTTAGGTTTAGGGTCAGGGTTAGGGTTAGAGTTATTTGGGCTAGGGTTAGGGTTAGGGTTAGGGTTAGGGTTAGGGTTAGGGTTAGTTGGTTTAGGTTTATGCTTAGTGTTATTTTGGTGAAGGTTAGGCTTATGGTTAGTGTTAGGGCTAGTTGGGTTAGGGTTAGGGTTATGGTTATTTGGTTTAGGTTTAGGTTTAGGGTCAGGGTTAGGGTTAGGGTTATTTGGGCTAGGGTTAGGGTTAGGGTTAGGGTTAGGGTTAGGGTTAGGGTTAGGGTTAGGGTTAGGGTTAGGGTTAGTTGGGTTAGGGTTATGGATAGGATTATTTTGGTAAAGGTTAGGCTTATGGTTAGTGTTAGGGCAAGTTGGTTTAGGGTTAGTGTTAGGGTTATATGGTTTAGGGTTAGGTTTAGGGTCAGGGTTAGGGTTAGGGTTAGGGTTATTTGGGCTAGGGTTAGGGTTAGGGTTAGGGTTAGGGTTAGGGTTAGGGTTAGGGTTAGTTGGGTTAGGGTTATGGTTAGGGTTATTTTGGTAAAGGTTAGGCTTATGGTTAGTGTTAGGGCTAGTTGGTTTAGGGTTAGGGTTAGGGTTATTTGGTTTAGGGTTAGGTTTAGGGTCAGGGTTAGGGTTAGGGTTAGGGTTATTTGGGCTAGGGTTAGGGTTAGGGTTAGGGTTAGGGTTAGGGTTAGTTGGGTTAGGCTTATGGTTAGGGGTATTTTGGTAAAGGTTAGGCTTATGGTTAGTGTTAGGGCTAGTTGGTTTAGGGTTAGGGTTAGGGTTATTTGGTTTAGGGTTAGGTTTAGGGTCAGGGTTAGGGTTAGGGTTATTTGGGCTAGGGTTAGGGTTAGGGTTAGGGTTAGGGTTAGGGTTAGGGTTATGGTTATTTGGGTTTGGGTTATGGTTAGGGTTATTTTGGTAAAGGTTAGGCTTATGGTTAGTGTTAGGGCTAGTTGGTTTAGGGTTAGGGTTAGGGTTATTTGGTTTAGGGTTAGGTTTAGGGTCAGGGTTAGGGTTAGGGTTATTTGGGCTAGGGTTAGGGTTAGGGTTAGGGTTAGGGTTAGGGTTAGGGTTAGGGTTAGGGTTAGGGTTAGGGTTAGTTGGGTTAGCGTTGTGGTTAGGATTATTTTGGAAAAGGTTAGGCTTATGGTTAGTGTTAGGGCTAGTTGGTTTAGGGTTAGGGTTAGGGTTATTTGGTTTAGGGTTAGGTTTAGGGTCAGGGTTAGGGTTAGGGTTATTTGGGCTAGGGTTAGGGTTATGGTTAGGGTTTGGGTTAGGGTTAGGGTTATGGTTAGTTGGTTTAGGTTTATGCTTAGTGTTATTTTGGTAAAGGTTAGGCTTATGGTTAGTGTTAGGGCTAGTTGGTTTAGGGTTAGGGTTATGGTTATTTGGTTTAGGTTTAGGTTTAGGGTCAGGGTTAGGGTTAGGGTTATTTGGGCTAGGGTTAGGGTTAGGGTTAGGGTTAGGGTTAGGGTTAGGGTTATGGTTAGTTGGGTTAGGGTTATGGATAGGATTATTTTGG
Source organism: Sturnus vulgaris (assembly GCF_052056855.1). Classification (NCBI taxonomy): domain Eukaryota; kingdom Metazoa; phylum Chordata; class Aves; order Passeriformes; family Sturnidae; genus Sturnus; species Sturnus vulgaris. The sequence continues at coordinate 35,041,322 of NC_142245.1, forward strand.
TAAAGGTTAGGCTTATGGTTAGTGTTAGGGCAAGTTGGTTTAGGGTTAGTGTTAGGGTTATATGGTTTAGGGTTAGGTTTAGGGTCAGGGTTAGGGTTAGGGTTAGGGTTATTTGGGCTAGGGTTAGGGTTAGGGTTAGGGTTAGGGTTAGGGTTAGGGTTATGGTTAGTTGGGTTAGGGTTATGGTTAGGGTTATTTTGGTAAAGGTTAGGCTTATGGTTAGTGTTATGGCTAGTTGGTTTAGGGTTAGGGTTAGGGTTATTTGGTTTAGGGTTAGGTTTAGGGTCAGGGTTAGGTTTAGGGTTAGGGTTATTTGGGCTAGGGTTAGGGTTACGGTTAGGGTTAGGGTTAGTTGGGTTAGGGTTATGGTTAGGGTTATTTTGGTAAAGGTTAGGCTTAGCGTTAGTGTTAGGGCTAGTTGGTTTAGGGTTAGGGTTAGGGTTATTTGGTTTAGGGTTAGGTTTAGGGTCAGGGTTAGGGTTAGGGTTATTTGGGCTAGGGTTAGGGTTAGGGTTAGGGTTAGGGTTAGGGTTATGCTAATTTGGGTTTGGGTTATGGTTAGGGTTATTTTGGTAAAGGTTAGGCTTATGGTTAGTGTTAGGGCAAGTTGGTTTAGGGTTAGGGTTAGGGTTATTTGGTTTAGGGTTAGGTTTTGGGTCAGGGTTAGGGTTAGGGTTAGGGTTATTTGGGCTAGGGTTAGGGTTAGGGTTATGGTTAGGGTTAGTTGGGTTAGGGTTATGGTTAGGGTTATTTTGGTAAAGGTTAGGCTTAGCGTTAGTGTTAGGGCTAGTTGGTTTAGGGTTAGGGTTAGGGTTATTTGGTTTAGGGTTAGGTTTAGGGTCAGGGTTAGGGTTAGGGTTAGGGTTATTTGGGCTAGGGTTAGGGTTAGGGTTAGGGTTAGGGTTAGGGTTAGGGTTAGGGTTAGTTGGGTTTGGGTTATGGTTAGGGTTATTTTGGTAAAGGTTAGGCTTAGGGTTAGTGTTAGGGCTAGTTGGTTTAGGGTTAGGGTTAGGGTTATTTGGTTTAGGGTTAGGTTTAGGGTCAGGGTTAGGGTTAGGGCTAGGGTTATTTGGGCTAGGGTTAGGGTTAGGGTTAGGGTTAGGGTTATGTTTAGTTGGGTTTCGGTTATGGTTAGGGTTATTTTGGTAAAGGTTAGGCTTATGGTTAGTGTTAGGGCTAGTTGGTTTAGGGTTAGGGTTAGGGTTATTTGGTTTAGGGTTAGGTTTAGGGTCAGGGTTAGGGTTAGGGTTATTTGGGCTAGGGTTAGGGTTAGGGTTAGGGTTAGGGTTAGGGTTAGGGTTAGTTGGTTTAGGTTTATGCTTAGTGTTATTTTGGTGAAGGTTAGGCTTATGGTTAGTGTTAGGGCTAGTTGGTTTAGGGTTAGGGTTATGGTTATTTGGTTTAGGTTTAGGTATAGGGTCAGGTTTAGGGTTAGGGTTATTTGGGCTAGGGTTAGGGTTAGGGTTAGGGTTAGGGTTAGGGTTAGGGTTAGGGTTATGGTTAGTTGGGTTAGGGTTATGGATAGGATTATTTTGGTAAAGGTTAGGCTTATGGTTAGTGTTAGGGCAAGTTGGTTTAGGGTTAGTGTTAGGGTTATATGGTTTAGGGTTAGGTTTAGGGTCAGGGTTAGGGTTAGGGTTAGGGTTATTTGGGCTAGGGTTAGGGTTAGGGTTAGGGTTAGGGTTAGGGGTAGGGTTAGGGTTAGTTGGGTTAGGGTTATGGTTAGGGTTATTTTGGTAAAGGTTAGGCTCATGGTTAGTGTTATGGCTAGTTGGTTTAGGGTTAGGGTTAGGGTTATTTGGTTTAGGGTTAGGTTTAGGGTCAGGGTTAGGGTTAGGGTTATTTTGGCTAGGGTTAGGGTTAGGGTTAGGGTTAGGGTTTGGGTTAGGGTTAGGGTTATGCTTATTTGGGTTTGGGTTATTGTTAGGGTTATTTTGGTAAAGGTTAGGCTTATGGTTAGTGTTAGGGCAAGTTGGTTTAGGGTTAGTGTTAGGGTTATATGGTTTAGGGTTAGGTTTAGGGTCAGGGTTAGGGTTAGGGTTATTTGGGCTAGGGTTAGGGTTAGGGTTAGGGTTAGGGTTAGGGTTAGGGTTATGGTTAGTTGGGTTAGGGTTATGGTTAGGGTTATTTTGGTAAAGGTTAGGCTTATGGTTAGTGTTAGGGCTAGTTGGTTTAGGGTTAGGGTTATGGTTATTTGGTTTAGGGTTAGGTTTACGGTCAGGGTTAGGGTTAGGGTTATTTGGGCTAGGGTTAGGGTTAGGGTTAGGGTTATGGTTAGTTGGGTTTGGGTTATGGTTAGGGTTATTTTGGTAAAGGTTAGGCTTATGGTTAGTGTTAGGGCTAGTTGGTTTAGGGTTATGGTTAGGGTTATTTGGTTTAGGGTTAGGTTTAGGGTCAGGGTTAGGGTTAGGGTTATTTGGGCTAGGGTTAGGGTTAGGGATAGGGTTAGGGTCAGGGTTATGGTTAGTTGGGTTAGGGTTATGGTTAGGGTTATTTTGGTAAAGGTTAGGCTTATGGTTAGTGTTAGGGCAAGTTGGTTTAGGGTTAGGGTTAGGGTTATTTGGTTTAGGCTTAGGTTTAGGGTCAGGGTTAGGGTTAGGGTTATTTGGGCTAGGGTTAGGGTTAGGGTTAGGGTTAGGGTTAGGGTTAGGGTTAGGGTTAGGGTTAGGGTTAGGGTTAGGGTTAGGGTTAGGGTTATGGTTAGTTGGGTTTGGGTTATGGTTAGGGTTATTTTGGTAAAGGTTAGGCTTATGGTTAGTGTTAGGGCTAGTTGGTTTAGGGTTATGGTTAGGGTTATTTGGTTTAGGATTAGGTTTAGGGTCAGGGTTAGGGTTAGGGTTAGGGTTATTTGGGCTAGGGTTAGGTTTAGGGTTAGGGTTAGGGTTAGGGTTATGGTTAGTTGGGTTAGGGTTATGGTTAGGGTTATTTTGGTAAAGGTTAGGCTTATGGTTAGTGTTAGGGCTAGTTGGTTTAGGGTTAGGGTTAGGGTTATTTGGTTTAGGGTTAGTTTAGGGTCAGGGTTAGGGTTAGGGTTATTTGGGCTAGGGTTAGGGTTAGGGTTAGGGTTAGGGTTAGGGTTAGGGTTATGGTTAGTTGGGTTTGGGTTATGGTTAGGGTTATTTTGGTAAAGGTTAGGCTTATGGTTAGTGTTAGGGCTAGTTGGTTTAGGGTTATGGTTAGGGTTATTTGGTTTAGGCTTAGGTTTAGGGTCAGGGTTAGGGTTAGGGTTAGGGTTATTTGGGCTAGGGTTAGGGTTAGGGTTAGGGTTAGGGTTAGGGTTATGGTTAGTTGGGTTTGGGTTATGGTTAGGGTTATTTTGGTAAAGGTTAGGCTTATGGTTAGTGTTAGCGCTAGTTGGTTTAGGGTTATGGGTAGGGTTATTTGGTTTAGGGTTAGGTTTAGGGTCAGGGTTAGGGTTGGGGTTAGGGTTATTTGGGCTAGGGTTAGGGTTAGGGTTAGGGTTAGGGTTAGGGTTAGGGTTATGGTTAGTTGGGTTAGGGTTATGGTTAGGGTTATTTTGGTAAAGGTTAGGCTTATGGTTAGTGTAAGGGCTAGTTGGTTTAGGGTTAGGGTTATGGTTATTTGGTTTAGGGTTAGGTTTAGGGTCAGGGTTAGGGTTAGTGTTAGGGTTATTTGGGCTAGGGTTAGGGTTAGGGTTAGGGTTAGGGTTAGGGTTAGGGTTATGGTTAGTTGGGTTTGGGTTATGGTTAGGGTTATTTTGGTAAAGGTTAGGCTTATGGTTAGTGTTAGGGCAAGTTGGTTTAGGGTTATGGTTAGGGTTATTTGGTTTAGGGTTAGGTTTAGGGTCAGGGTTAGGGTTAGGGTTATTTGGGCTAGGGTTAGGGTTAGGGTTAGGGTTAGGGTTAGGGTTATGGTTAGTTGGGTTAGGGTTATGGTTAGGGTTATTTTGGTAAAGGTTAGGCTTATGGTTAGTGTTAGGGCTAGTTGGTTTAGGGTTAGGGTTAGGGTTATTTGGTTTAGGGTTAGGTTTAGGGTCAGGGTTAGGGTTGGGGTTAGGGTTATTTGGGCTAGGGTTAGGGTTAGGGTTAGGGTTAGGGTTAGGGTTATGGTTAGTTGGGTTAGGGTTATGGTTAGGGTTATTTTGGTAAAGGTTAGGCTTATGGTTAGTGTTAGGGTTAGTTGGTTTAGGGTTAGGGTTATGGTTATTTGGTTTAGGGTTAGGTTTAGGGTCAGGGTTAGGGTTAGGGTTAGGGTTATTTGGGCTAGGGTTAGGGTTAGGGTTAGGGTTAGGGTTAGGGTTAGGGTTATGGTTAGTTGGGTTTGGGTTATGGTTAGGGTTATTTTGGTAAAGGTTAGGCTTATGGTTAGTGTTAGGGCTAGTTGGTTTAGGGTTATGGTTAGGGTTATTTGGTTTAGGGTTAGGTTTAGGGTCAGGGTTAGGGTTAGGGTTATTTGGGCTAGGGTTAGGGTTAGGGTTAGGGTTAGGGTTAGGGTTAGGGTTAGGGTTAGTTGGGTTAGGGTTATGGTTAGGGTTATTTTGATAAAGGTTTGGCTTATAGTTAGTGTTATGGCTAGTTGGTTTAGGGTTAGGGTTAGGGTTATTTGGTTTAGGGTTAGGTTTAGGGTCAGGGTTAGGGTTAGGGTTATTTGGGCTAGGGTTAGGGTTAGGGTTAGGGTTAGGGTTAGGGTTAGTTGGGTTAGGGTTATGGTTAGGGTTATTTTCGTAAAGGTTAGGCTTATGGTTAGTGTTAGGGCTAGTTGGTTTAGGGTTATGGTTAGGGTTATTTGGTTTAGGGTTAGGTTTAGGGTCAGGGTTACGGTTGGTGTTAGGGTTATTTGGGCTAGGGTTAGGGTTAGGGTTAGGGTTAGGGTTAGGGTTATGGTTAGTTGGGTTAGGGTTATGGTTAGGTTTATTTTGGTAAAGGTTAGGCTTATGGTTAGTGTTAGGGCTAGTTGGTTTAGGGTTAGGGTTATGGTTATTTGGTTTAGGGTTAGGTTTAGTGTCAGGGTTAGGGTTAGGGTTAGGGTTATTTGGGCTAGGGTTAGGGTTAGGGTTAGGGTTAGGGTTAGGGTTAGGGTTATGGTTAGTTGGGTTTGGGTTATGGTTAGGGTTATTTTGGTAAAGGTTAGGCTTATGGTTAGTGTTAGGGCTAGTTGGTTTAGGGTTATGGTTAGGGTTATTTGGTTTAGGGTTAGGTTTAGGGTCAGGGTTAGGGTTAGGGTTATTTGGGCTAGGGTTTGGGTTAGGGTTAGGGTTAGGGTTAGGGTTAGGGTTAGTTGGGTTAGGGTTATGGTTAGGGTTATTTTGGTAAAGGTTAGGCTTATGGTTAGTGTTAGGGCTAGTTGGTTTAGGGTTATGGTTAGGGTTATTTGGTTTAGGGTTAGGTTTAGGGTCAGGGTTAGGGTTAGGGTTATTTGGGCTAGAGTTAGGGTTAGGGTTAGGGTTATGGTTAGTTGGGTTAGGGTTATGGTTAGGGTTATTTTGGTAAAGGTTAGGCTTATGGTTAGTGTTAGGGCTAGTTGGTTTAGGGTTATGGTTAGGGTTATTTGGTTTAGGGTTAGGTTTAGGGTCAGGGTTAGGGTTAGGGTTATTTGGGCTAGGGTTAGGGTTAGGGTTAGGGTTAGGGTTAGGGTTAGGGTTAGGGTTATGGTTAGTTGGGTTTGGGTTATGGTTAGGGTTATTTTGGTAAAGGTTAGGCTTATGGTTAGTGTTAGGGCTAGTTGGTTTAGGGTTATGGTTAGGGTTATTTGGTTTAGGCTTAGGTTTAGGGTCAGGGTTAGGGTTAGGGTTAGGGTTATTTGGGCTAGGGTTAGGGTTAGGGTTAGGGTTAGGGTTAGGGTTATGGTTAGTTGGGTTTGGGTTATGGTTAGGGTTATTTTGGTAAAGGTTAGGCTTATGGTTAGTGTTAGGGCTAGTTGGTTTAGGGTTATGGGTAGGGTTATTTGGTTTAGGGTTAGGTTTAGGGTCAGGGTTAGGGTTGGGGTTAGGGTTATTTGGGCTAGGGTTAGGGTTAGGGTTAGGGTTAGGGTTAGGGTTATGGTTAGTTGGGTTAGGGTTATGGTTAGGGTTATTTTGGTAAAGGTTAGGCTTATGGTTAGTGTAAGGGCTAGTTGGTTTAGGGTTAGGGTTATGGTTATTTGGTTTAGGGTTAGGTTTAGGGTCAGGGTTAGGGTTAGGGTTAGGGTTATTTGGGCTAGGGTTAGGGTTAGGGTTAGGGTTAGGGTTAGGGTTAGGGTTAGGGTTATGGTTAGTTGGGTTTGGGTTATGGTTAGGGTTATTTTGGTAAAGGTTAGGCTTATGGTTAGTGTTAGGGCTAGTTGGTTTAGGGTTATGGTTAGGGTTATTTGGTTTAGGGTTAGGTTTAGGGTCAGGGTTAGGGTTAGGGTTATTTGGGCTAGGGTTAGGGTTAGGGTTAGGGTTATGGTTAGTTGGGTTAGGGTTATGGTTAGGGTTATTTTGGTAAAGGTTAGGCTTATGGTTAGTGTTAGGGCAAGTTGGTTTAGGGTTATGGTTAGGGTTATTTGGTTTAGGGTTAGGTTTAGGGTCAGGGTTAGGGTTGGGGTTAGGGTTATTTGGGCTAGGGTTAGGGTTAGGGTTAGGGTTAGGGTTAGGGTTAGGGTTAGGGTTAGTTGGGTTAGGGTTATGGTTAGGGTTATTTTGGTAAAGGTTAGGCTTATGGTTAGTGTTAGGGCTAGTTGGTTTGGGGTTAGGGTTATGGTTATTTGGTTTAGGGTTAGGTTTAGGGTCAGGGTTAGGGTTAGGGTTAGGGTTATTTGGGCTAGGGTTAGGGTTAGGGTTAGGGTTAGGGTTAGGGTTAGGGTTAGGGTTAGGGTTATGGTTAGTTGGGTTTGGGTTATGGTTAGGGTTATTTTGGTAAAGGTTAGGCTTATGGTTAGTGTTAGGGCTAGTTGGTTTAGGGTTATGGTTAGGGTTATTTGGTTTAGGGTTAGGTTTAGGGTCAGGGTTAGGGTTAGGGTTATTTGGGCTAGGGTTAGGGTTAGGGTTAGGGTTAGGGTTAGGGTTATGGTTAGTTAGGTTAGGGTTATGGTTAGGGTTATTTTGGTAAAGGTTAGGCTTATAGTTAGTGTTATGGCTAGTTGGTTTAGGGTTAGGGTTAGGGTTATTTGGTTTAGGGTTAGGTTTAGGGTCAGGGTTAGGGTTAGGGTTATTTGGGCTAGGGTTAGGGTTAGGGTTAGGGTTAGGGTTATTTGGGCTAGGGTTAGTGTTAGGGTTAGGGTTAGGGTTAGGGTTATGGTTAGTTGGGTTAGGGTTATGGTTAGGGTTATTTTGGTAAAGGTTAGGCTTATGGTTAGTGTTAGGGCTAGTTGGTTTAGGGTTAGGGTTAGGGTTATTTGGTTTAGGGTTAGGTTTAGGGTCAGGGTTACGGTTGGGGTTAGGGTTATTTGGGCTAGGGTTAGGGTTAGGGTTAGGGTTAGGGTTAGGGTTAGGGTTATGGTTAGTTGGGTTAGGGTTATGGTTAGGGTTATTTTGGTAAAGGTTAGGCTTATGGTTAGTGTTAGGGCTAGTTGGTTTAGGGTTATGGTTAGGGTTATTTGGTTTAGGGTTAGGTTTAGGGTCAGGGTTAGGGTTAGGGTTATTTGGGCTAGGGTTAGGGTTAGGGTTAGGGTTAGGGTTATGGTTAGTTGGGTTAGGGTTATGGTTAGGGTTATTTTGGTAAAGGTTAGGCTTATAGTTAGTGTTATGGCTAGTTGGTTTAGGGTTAGGGTTATGGTTATTTGGTTTAGGGTTAGGTTTAGGGTCAGGGTTAGGGTTAGGGTTATTTGGGCTAGGGTTAGGGTTAGGGTTAGGGTTAGGGTTAGGGTTAGGGTTAGTTGGGTTTGGGTTATGGTTAGGGTTATTTTGGTAAAGGTTAGGCTTATGGTTAGTGTTAGGGCTAGTTGGTTTAGGGTTATGGTTAGGGTTATTTGGTTTAGGGTTAGGTTTAGGGTCAGGGTTAGGGTTAGGGTTAGGGTTATTTGGGCTAGGGTTAGGGTTAGGGTTATGGTTAGGGTTATGGTTAGTTGGGTTTGGGTTATGGTTAGGGTTATTTTGGTAAAGGTTAGGCTTATGGTTAGTGTTAGGGCTAGTTGGTTTAGGGTTATGGGTAGGGTTATTTGGTTTAGGGTTAGGTTTAGGGTCAGGGTTAGGGTTGGGGTTAGGGTTATTTGGGCTAGGGTTAGGGTTAGGGTTAGGGTTAGGGTTAGGGTTATGGTTAGTTGGGTTAGGGTTATGGTTAGGGTTATTTTGGTAAAGGTTAGGCTTAGGGTTAGTGTTAGGGCTAGTTGGTTTAGGGTTAGGGTTATGGTTATTTGGTTTAGGGTTAGGTTTAGGGTCAGGGTTAGGGTTAGGGTTAGGGTTATTTGGGCTAGGGTTAGGGTTAGGGTGAGGGTTAGGGTTAGGGTTAGGGTTAGGGTTATGGTTAGTTGGGTTTGGGTTATGGTTAGGGTTATTTTGGTAAAGGTTAGGCTTATGGTTAGTGTTAGGGCTAGTTGGTTTAGGGTTATGGTTAGGGTTATTTGGTTTAGGGTTAGGTTTAGGGTCAGGGTTAGGGTTAGGGTTATTTCGGCTAGGGTTAGGGTTAGGGTTAGGGTTAGGGTTAGGGTTAGGGTTATGGTTAGTTGGGTTAGGGTTATGGTTAGGGTTATTTTGGTAAAGGTTAGGCTTATGGTTAGTGTTAGGGCTAGTTGGTTTAGGGTTAGGGTTAGGGTTATTTGCTTTAGGGTTAGGTTTATGGTCAGGGTTAGGGTTAGGGTTATTTGGGCTAGGGTTAGGGTTAGGGTTAGGGTTAGGGTTAGGGTTAGGGTTATGGTTAGTTGGGTTAGGGTTATGGTTAGGGTTATTTTGGTAAAGGTTAGG
>NC_142245.1:35052639-35132639 GCF_052056855.1 Sturnus vulgaris
TAGGGTTAGGGTTAGGGTTATTTGGGCTAGGGTTAGGGTTAGGGTTAGGGTTAGGGTTAGGGTTATGGTTAGTTGGGTTAGGGTTATGGTTAGGGTTATTTTGGTAAAGGTTAGGCTTATGGTTAGTGTTAGGGCTAGTTGGTTTAGGGTTAGGGTTAGGGTTATTTGGTTTAGGGTTAGGTTTAGGGTCAGGGTTAGGGTTAGGGTTAGGGTTATTTGGGCTAGGGTTAGGGTTAGGGTTAGGGTTAGGGTTATGGTTAGTTGGGTTAGGGTTATGGTTAGGGTTATTTTGGTAAAGGTTAGGCTTATGGTTAGTGTTAGGGCTAGTTGGTTTAGGGTTAGGGTTAGGGTTATTTGGTTTAGGGTTAGGTTTAGGGTCAGGGTTAGGGTTAGGGTTAGGGTTATTTGGGCTAAGGTTAGGGTTAGGGTTAGGGTTAGGGTTAGGGTTAGGGTTATGGTTAGTTGGGTTAGGGTTATGGTTAGGGTTATTTTGGTAAAGGTTAGGCTTATGGTTAGTGTTATGGCTAGTTGGTTTAGGGTTAGGGTTAGGGTTATTTGGTTTAGGGTTAGGTTTAGGGTCAGGGTTAGGGTTAGGGTTAGGGTTATTTGGGCTAGCGTTAGGGTTAGGGTTAGGGTTAGGCTTAGGGTTAGGGTTAGGGTTAGGGTTATGGTTAGTTGGGTTAGGGTTATGGTTAGGGTTATTTTGGTAAAGGTTAGGCTTATGGTTAGTGTTAGGGCTAGTTGGTTTAGGGTTAGGGTTAGGGTTATTTGGTTTAGGGTTAGGTTTAGGGTCAGGGTTAGGGTTAGGGTTATTTGGGCTAGGGTTAGGGTTAGGGTTAGGGTTAGGGTTAGGGTTAGGGTTAGGGTTAGGGTTAGGGTTATGGTTAGTTGGGTTAGGGTTATGGTTAGGGTTATTTTGGTAAAGGTTAGGCTTATGGTTAGTGTTAGGGCTAGTTGGTTTAGGGTTATGGTTAGGGTTATTTGGTTTAGGGTTAGGTTTAGGGTCAGGGTTAGGGTTAGGGTTATTTGGGCTAGGGTTAGGGTTAGGGTTAGGGTTAGGGTTAGGGTTAGGGTTAGGGTTAGGGTTATGGTTAGTTGGGTTAGGGTTATGGTTAGGATTATTTTGGTAAAAGTTAGGCTTATGGTTATGTTAGGGCTAGTTGGTTCAGGGTTAGGGTTAGGGTTATTTGGTTTAGGGTTAGGTTTAGGGTCAGGGTTAGGTTTTGGGTTAGGGTTATTTGGGCTAGGGTTAGGGTTAGGGTTAGGGTTTGTTGGGATAGGGTTATGGTTAGGGTTATTTTGGTAAAGGTTAGGCTTATGGTTAGTGTTAGGGCTAGTTGGTTTAGGGTTAGGGTTAGGGTTACTTGGTTTAGGGTTAGGTTTAGGGTCAGGGTTAGGGTTAGGGTTAGGGTTATTTGGGCTAGGGTTAGGGTTAGGGTTATGGTTAGGGTTAGTTGGGTTAGGGTTATGGTTAGGGTTATTTTGGTAAAGGTTAGGCTTAGCGTTAGTGTTAGGGCTAGTTGGTTTAGGGTTAGGGTTAGGGTTATTTGGTTTAGGGTTAGGTTTAGGGTCTGGGTTAGGGTTAGGGCTAGGGTTATTTGGGCTAGGGTTAGGGTTAGGGTTAGAGTTAGGTTTAGGGTTAGGGTTAGGGTTAGGGTTATGGTTAGTTGGGTTTGGGTTATGGTTAGGGTTATTTTGGTAAAGGTTAGGCTTAGGGTTAGTGTTAGGGCTAGTTGGTTTAGGGTTAGGGTTAGGGTTATTTGGTTTAGGGTTAGGTTTAGGGTCAGGGTTAGGGTTAGGGCTAGGGTTATTTGGGCTAGGGTTAGGGTTAGGGTTAGGGTTAGGGTTATGTTTAGTTGGGTTTGGGTTATGGTTAGGGTTATTTTGGTAAAGGTTAGGCTTATGGTTAGTGTTAGGGCTAGTCGGTTTAGGGTTAGGGTTAGGGTTATTTGGTTTAGGGTTAGGTTTAGGGTCAGGGTTAGGGTTAGGGTTATTTGGGCTAGGGTTAGGGTTAGGGTTAGGGTTAGGGTTAGGGTTAGGGTTAGTTGGTTTAGGTTTATGCTTAGTGTTATTTTGGTGAAGGTTAGGCTTATGGTTAGTGTTAGGGCTAGTTGGTTTAGGGTTAGGGTTATGGTTATTTGGTTTAGGTTTAGGTTTAGGGTCAGGGTTAGGGTTAGGGTTAGGGTTATTTGGGATAGGGTTAGGGTTAGGGTTAGGGTTAGGGTTAGGGTTAGGGTTAGGGTTAGGGTTAGTTGGGTTAGGGTTATGGTTAGGGTTATTTTGGTAAAGGTTAGGCTTATGGTTAGTGTTATGGCTAGTTGGTTTAGGGTTAGGGTTAGGGTTATTTGGTTTAGGGTTAGGTTTAGGGTCAGGGTTAGGGTTAGGGTTAGGGTTATTTGGGCTAGGGTTAGGGTTAGGGTTAGGGTTAGGGTTAGTTGGGTTAGGGTTATGGTTAGGGTTATTTTGGTAAAGGTTAGGCTTATGGTTAGTGTTAGGGCTAGTTGGTTTAGGGTTATGGTTAGGGTTATTTGGTTTAGGCTTAGGTTTAGGGTCAGGGTTAGGGTTAGGGTTAGGGTTATTTGGGCTAGGGTTAGTGTTAGGGTTAGGGTTAGGGTTAGGGTTAGGGTTAGGGTTAGGGTTATGGTTAGTTGGGTTTGGGTTATGGTTAGGGTTATTTTGGTAAAGGTTAGGCTTATGGTTAGTGTTAGGGCTAGTTGGTTTAGGGTTATGGTTAGGGTTATTTGGTTTAGGGTTAGGTTTAGGGTCAGGGTTACGGTTGGGGTTAGGGTTATTTGGGCTAGGGTTAGGGTTAGGGTTAGGGTTAGGGTTAGGGTTATGGTTAGTTGGGTTAGGGTTATGGTTAGGTTTATTTTGGTAAAGGTTAGGCTTATGGTTAGTGTTAGGGCTAGTTGGTTTAGGGTTAGGGTTATGGTTATTTGGTTTAGGGTTAGGTTTAGGGTCAGGGTTAGGGTTAGGGTTAGGGTTATTTGGGCTAGGGTTAGGGTTAGGGTTAGGGTTAGGGTTAGGGTTAGGGTTAGGGTTAGGGTTATGGTTAGTTGGGTTTGGGTTATGGTTAGGGTTATTTTGGTAAAGGTTAGGCTTATGGTTAGTGTTAGGGCTAGTTGGTTTAGGGTTATGGTTAGGGTTATTTGGTTTAGGGTTAGGTTTAGGGTCAGGGTTAGGGTTAGGGTTATTTGGGCTAGGGTTAGGGTTAGGGTTAGGGTTAGGGTTAGGGTTAGGGTTAGTTGGGTTAGGGTTATGGTTAGGGTTATTTTGGTAAAGGTTAGGCTTATGGTTAGTGTTAGGGCTAGTTGGTTTAGGGTTATGGTTAGAGTTATTTGGTTTAGGGTTAGGTTTAGGGTCAGGGTTAGGGTTAGGGTTATTTGGGCTAGGGTTAGGGTTAGGGTTAGGGTTAGGGTTAGGGTTAGGGTTAGGGTTAGGGTTATGGTTAGTTGGGTTAGGGTTATGGTTAGGGTTATTTTGGTAAAGGTTAGGCTTATGGTTAGTGTTATGGCTAGTTGGTTTAGGGTTAGGGTTAGGGTTATTTGGTTTAGGGTTAGGTTTAGGGTCAGGGTTAGGGTTAGGGTTAGGGTTATTTGGGCTAGGGTTAGGGTTAGGGTTAGGGTTAGGGTTAGGGTTATGGTTAGTTGGGTTAGGGTTATGGTTAGGGTTATTTTGGTAAAGGTTAGGCTTATGGTTAGTGTTAGGGCAAGTTGGTTTAGGGTTAGGGTTATGGTTATTTGTTTTAGGGTTAGGTTTAGGGTCAGGGTTAGGGTTAGGGTTATTTGGGCTAGGGTTAGGGTTAGGGTTAGGGTTAGGGTTAGGGTTAGGGTTAGGGTTATGGTTAGTTGGGTTAGGGTTATGGTTAGGGTTATTTTGGTAAAGGTTAGGCTTATGGTTAGTGTTATGGCTAGTTGGTTTAGGGTTAGGGTTAGGGTTATTTGGTTTAGGGTTAGGTTTAGGGTCAGGGTTAGGGTTAGGGTTAGGGTTATTTGGGCTAGGGTTAGGGTTAGGGTTAGGGTTAGGGTTAGGGTTAGTTGGGTTAGGGTTATGGTTAGGGTTATTTTGGTAAAGGTTAGGCTTATGGTTAGTGTTAGGGCTAGTTGGTTTAGGGTTAGGGTTATGGTTATTTGGTTTAGGGTTAGGTTTAGGGTCAGGGTTAGGGTTAGGGTTATTTGGGCTAGGGTTAGGGTTAGGGTTAGGGTTAGGGTTAGTTGGGTTTGAGTTATGGTTAGGGTTATTTTGGTAAAGGTTAGGCTTATGGTTAGTGTTAGGGCTAGTTGGTTTAGGGTTATGGTTAGGGTTATTTGGTTTAGGGTTAGGTTTAGGGTCAGGGTTAGGGTTAGGGTTATTTGGGCTAGGGTTAGGGTTAGGGTTAGGGTTATGGTTAGTTGGGTTAGGGTTATGGTTAGGGTTATTTTGGTAAAGGTTAGGCTTATGGTTAGTGTTAGGGCTAGTTGGTTTAGGGTTAGGGTTAGGGTTATTTGGTTTAGGGTTAGGTTTAGGGTCAGGGTTAGGGTTAGGGTTATTTGGACTAGGGTTAGGGTTAGGGTTAGGGTTAGGGTTAGGGTTAGGGTTAGGGTTATGGTTAGTTGGGTTTGGGTTATGGTTAGGGTTATTTTGGTAAAGGTTAGGCTTATGGTTAGTGTTAGGGCTAGTTGGTTTAGGGTTATGGTTAGGGTTATTTGGTTTAGGCTTAGGTTTAGGGTCAGGGTTAGGGTTAGGGTTAGGGTTATTTGGGCTAGGGTTAGGGTTAGGGTTAGGGTTATATGGTTTAGGGTTAGGGTTATGGTTAGTTGGGTTTGGGTTATGGTTAGGGTTATTTTGGTAAAGGTTAGGCTTATGGTTAGTGTTAGGGCTAGTTGGTTTAGGATTATGGGTAGGGTTATTTGGTTTAGGGTTAGGTTTAGGGTCAGGGTTAGGGTTGGGGTTAGGGTTATTTGGGCTAGGGTTAGGGTTAGGGTTAGGGTTAGGGTTGTGGTTAGTTGGGTTAGGGTTATGGTTAGGGTTATTTTGGTAAAGGTTAGGCTTATGGTTAGTGTAAGGGCTAGTTGGTTTAGGGTTAGGGTTATGGTTATTTGGTTTAGGGTTAGGTTTAGGGTCAGGGTTAGGGTTAGGGTTTGGGTTATTTGGGCTAGGGTTAGGGTTAGGGTTAGGGTTAGGGTTAGGGTTAGGGTTAGGGTTAGGGTTAGGGTTAGGGTTATGGTTAGTTGGGTTTGGGTTATGGTTCGGGTTATTTTGGTAAAGGTTAGGCTTATGGTTAGTGTTAGGGCAAGTTGGTTTAGGGTTATGGTTAGGGTTATTTGGTTTAGGGTTAGGTTTAGGGCCAGGGTTAGGGTTAGGGTTATTTGGGCTAGGGTTAGGGTTAGGGTTAGGGTTAGGGTTAGGGTTATGGTTAGTTGGTTTAGGGTTATGGTTAGGGTTATTTTGGTAAAGGTTAGGCTTATGGTTAGTGTTAGGGCTAGTTGGTTTAGGGTTATGGTTAGGGTTATTTGGTTTAGGGTTAGGTTTAGGGTCAGGGTTAGGGTTGGGGTTAGGGTTATTTGGGCTAGGGTTAGGGTTAGGGTTAGGGTTAGGGTTAGGGTTATGGTTAGTTGGGTTAGGGTTATGGTTAGGGTTATTTTGGTAAAGGTTAGGCTTATGGTTAGTGTTAGGGCTAGTTGGTTTAGGGTTAGGGTTATGGTTATTTGGTTTAGGGTTAGGTTTAGGGTCAGGGTTAGGGTTAGGGTTAGGGTTATTTGGGCTAGGGTTAGGGTTAGGGTTAGGGTTAGGGTTAGGGTTAGGGTTAGGGTTAGGGTTAGGGTTAGGGTTAGGGTTAGGGTTATGGTTAGTTGGGTTTGGGTTATGGTTAGGGTTATTTTGGTAAAGGTTAGGCTTATGGTTAGTGTTAGGGCTAGTTGGTTTACGGTTATGGTTAGGGTTATTTGGTTTAGGGTTAGGTTTAGGGTCAGGGTTAGGGTTAGGGTTATTTGGGCTAGGGTTAGGGTTAGGGTTAGGGTTAGGGTTAGGGTTAGGGTTAGTTGGGTTAGGGTTATGGTTAGGGTTATTTTGGTAAAGGTTAGGCTTATAGTTATTGTTATGGCTAGTTGGTTTAGGGTTAGGGTTAGGGTTATTTGGTTTAGGGTTAGGTTTAGGGTCAGGGTTAGGGTTAGGGTTATTTGGGCTAGGGTTAGGGTTAGGGTTAGGGTTAGGGTTAGGGTTAGTTGGGTTAGGGTTATGGTTAGGGTTATTTTGGTAAAGGTTAGGCTTATGGTTAGTGTTATGGCTAGTTGGTTTAGGGTTAGGGTTAGGGTTATTTGGTTTAGGGTTAGGTTTAGGGTCAGGGTTAGGGTTAGGGTTAGGGTTATTTGGGCTAGGGTTAGGGTTAGGGTTAGGGTTAGGGTTAGGGTTATGGTTAGTTGGGTTAGGGTTATGGTTAGGGTTATTTTGGTAAAGGTTAGGCTTATGGTTAGTGTTATGGCTAGTTGGTTTAGGGTTAGGGTTAGGGTTATTTGGTTTAGGGTTAGGTTTAGGGTCAGGGTTAGGGTTAGGGTTAGGGTTATTTGGGCTAGGGTTAGGGTTAGGGTTAGGGTTAGGGTTAGGGTTATGGTTAGTTGGGTTAGGGTTATGGTTAGGGTTATTTTGGTAAAGGTTAGGCTTATGGTTAGTGTTAGGGCTAGTTGGTTTAGGGTTAGGGTTAGGGTTATTTGGTTTAGGGTTAGGTTTAGGGTCAGGGTTAGGGTTAGTGTTAGGGTTATTTGGGCTAGGGTTAGGGTTAGGGTTAGGGTTAGGGTTATGGTTAGTTGGGTTAGGGTTATGGTTAGGGTTATTTTGGTAAAGGTTAGGCTTATGGTTAGTGTTAGGGCTAGTTGGTTTAGGGTTAGGGTTAGGGTTATTTGGTTTAGGGTTAGGTTTAGGGTCAGGGTTAGGGTTAGGGTTAGGGTTATTTGGGCTAGGGTTAGGGTTAGGGTTAGGGTTAGGGTTAGGGTTAGGGTTAGGGTTATGGTTAGTTGGGTTAGGGTTATGGTTAGGGTTATTTTGGTAAAGGTTAGGCTTATGGTTAGTGTTATGGCTAGTTGGTTTAGGGTTAGGGTTAGGGTTATTTGGTTTAGGGTTAGGTTTAGGGTCAGGGTTAGGGTTAGAGTTAGGGTTATTTGGGCTAGCGTTAGGGTTAGGGTTAGGGTTAGGGTTAGGGTTAGGGTTAGGGTTATGGTTAGTTGGGTTAGGGTTATGGTTAGGGTTATTTTGGTAAAGGTTAGGCTTATGGTTAGTGTTAGGGCTAGTTGGTTTAGGGTTAGGGTTAGGGTTATTTGGTTTAGGGTTAGGTTTAGGGTCAGGGTTAGGGTTAGGGTTATTTGGGCTAGGGTTAGGGTTAGGGTTAGGGTTAGGGTTAGGGTTAGGGTTAGGGTTATGGTTAGTTGGGTTTGGGTTATGGTTAGGGTTATTTTGGTAAAGGTTAGGCTTATGGTTAGTGTTAGGGCTAGTTGGTTTAGGGTTATGGTTAGGGTTATTTGGTTTAGGGTTAGGTTTAGGGTCAGGGTTAGGGTTAGGGTTATTTGGGCTAGGGTTAGGGTTAGGGTTAGGGTTAGGGTTTGGGTTAGGGTTAGGGTTATGGTTAGTTGGGTTAGGGTTATGGTTAGGATTATTTTGGTAAAAGTTAGGCTTATGGTTATGTTAGGGCTAGTTGGTTCAGGGTTAGGGTTAGGGTTATTTGGTTTAGGGTTAGGTTTAGGGTCAGGGTTAGGTTTTGGGTTAGGGTTATTTGGGCTAGGGTTAGGGTTAGGGTTAGGGTTAGTTGGGATAGGGTTATGGTTAGGGTTATTTTGGTAAAGGTTAGGCTTATGGTTAGTGTTAGGGCTAGTTGGTTGAGGGTTAGGGTTAGGGTTACTTGGTTTAGGGTTAGGTTTAGGGTCAGGGTTAGGGTTAGGGTTAGGGTTATTTGGGCTAGGGTTAGGGTTAGGGTTATGGTTAGGGTTAGTTGGGTTAGGGTTATGGTTAGGGTTATTTTGGTAAAGGTTAGGCTTAGCGTAAGTGTTAGGGCTAGTTGGTTTAGGGTTAGGGTTAGGGTTATTTGGTTTAGGGTTAGGTTTAGGGTCTGGGTTAGGGTTAGGGCTAGGGTTATTTGGGCTAGGGTTAGGGTTAGGGTTAGAGTTAGGTTTAGGGTTAGGGTTAGGGTTAGGGTTATGGTTAGTTGGGTTTGGGTTATGGTTAGGGTTATTTTGGTAAAGGTTATGCTTAGGGTTAGTGTTAGGGCTAGTTGGTTTAGGGTTAGGGTTAGGGTTATTTGGTTTAGGGTTAGGTTTAGGGTCAGGGTTAGGGTTAGGGCTAGGGTTATTTGGGCTAGGGTTAGGGTTAGGGTTAGGGTTAGGGTTAGGGTTATGTTTAGTTGGGTTTGGGTTATGGTTAGGGTTATTTTGGTAAAGGTTAGGCTTATGGTTAGTGTTAGGGCTAGTTGGTTTAGGGTTAGGGTTAGGGTTATTTGGTTTAGGGTTAGGTTTAGGGTCAGGGTTAGGGTTAGGGTTATTTGGGCTAGGGTTAGGGTTAGGGTTAGGGTTAGGGTTAGGGTTAGGGTTAGGGTTAGGGTTAGTTGGTTTAGGTTTATGCTTAGTGTTATTTTGGTGAAGGTTAGGCTTATGGTTAGTGTTAGGGCTAGTTGGTTTAGGGTTAGGGTTATGGTTATTTGGTTTAGGTTTAGGTTTAGGGTCAGGGTTAGGGTTAGGGTTAGGGTTATTTGGGCTAGGGTTAGGGTTAGGGTTAGGGTTAGGGTTAGGGTTAGGGTTAGTTGGGTTAGGGTTATGGTTAGGGTTATTTTGGTAAAGGTTAGGCTTATGGTTAGTGTTATGGCTAGTTGGTTTAGGGTTAGGGTTAGGGTTATTTGGTTTAGGGTTAGGTTTAGGGTCAGGGTTAGGGTTAGGGTTAGGGTTATTTGGGCTAGGGTTAGGGTTAGGGTTAGGGTTAGGGTTATGGTTAGTTGGGTTAGGGTTATGGTTAGGGTTATTTTGGTAAAGGTTAGGCTTATGGTTAGTGTTATGGCTAGTTGGTTTAGGGTTAGGGTTAGGGTTATTTGGTTTAGGGTTAGGTTTAGGGTCAGGGTTAGGGTTAGGGTTATTTGGGCTAGGGTTAGGGTTAGGGTTAGGGTTAGGGTTAGGGTTAGGGTTAGGGTTATGTTTATTTGGGTTTGGGTTATGGTTAGGGTTATTTTGGTAAAGGTTAGGCTTATGGTTAGTGTTAGGGCTAGTTGGTTTAGGGTTAGGGTTAGGGTTATTTGGTTTAGGCTTAGGTTTAGGGTCAGGGTTAGGGTTAGGGTTATTTGGGCTAGGGTTAGGGTTAGGGTTAGGGTTAGGGTTAGGGTTAGGGTTAGGGTTAGGGTTAGGGTTAGGGTTATGGTTAGTTGGGTTAGCGTTGTGGTTAGGATTATTTTGGAAAAGGTTAGGCTTATGGTTAGTGTTAGGGCTAGTTGGTTTAGGGTTAGGGTTAGGGTTATTTGGTTTAGGGTTAGGTTTAGGGTCAGGGTTAGGGTTAGGGTTATTTGGGCTAGGGTTAGGGTTATGGTTAGGGTTTGGGTTAGGGTTAGGGTTATGGTTAGTTGGTTTAGGTTTATGCTTAGTGTTATTTTCGTAAAGGTTAGGCTTATGGTTAGTGTTAGGGCTAGTTGGTTTAGGGTTAGGGTTATGGTTATTTGGTTTAGGTTTAGGTTTAGGGTCAGGGTTAGGGTTAGGGTTATTTGGGCTAGGGTTAGGGTTAGGGTTAGGGTTAGGGTTAGGGTTAGGGTTATGGTTAGTTGGGTTAGGGTTATGGATAGGATTATTTTGGTAAAGGTTAGGCTTATGGTTAGTGTTAGGGCAAGTTGGTTTAGGGTTAGTGTTAGGGTTATTTGGTTTAGGGTTAGGTTTAGGGTCAGGGTTAGGGTTAGGGTTAGAGTTATTTGGGCTAGGGTTAGGGTTAGGGTTAGGGTTAGGGTTAGTTGGGTTAGGGTTATGGTTAGGGTTATTTTGGTAAAGGTTAGGCTTATGGTTAGTGTTAGGGCTAGTTGGTTTAGGGTTATGGTTAGGGTTATTTGGTTTAGGCTTAGGTTTAGGGTCAGGGTTAGGGTTAGGGTTAGGGTTATTTGGGCTAGGGTTAGTGTTAGGGTTAGGGTTAGGGTTAGGGTTAGGGTTAGGGTTAGGGTTAGGGTTAGGGTTATGGTTAGTTGGGTTTGGGTTATGGTTAGGGTTATTTTGGTAAAGGTTAGGCTTATGGTTAGTGTTAGGGCTAGTTGGTTTAGGGTTATGGTTAGGGTTATTTGGTTTAGGGTTAGGTTTAGGGTCAGGGTTACGGTTGGGGTTAGGGTTATTTGGGCTAGGGTTAGGGTTAGGGTTAGGGTTAGGGTTAGGGTTATGGTTAGTTGGGTTAGGGTTATGGTTAGGTTTATTTTGGTAAAGGTTAGGCTTATGGTTAGTGTTAGGGCTAGTTGGTTTAGGGTTAGGGTTATGGTTATTTGGTTTAGGGTTAGGTTTAGGGTCAGGGTTAGGGTTAGGGTTATTTGGGCTAGGGTTAGGGTTAGGGTTAGGGTTAGGGTTAGGGTTAGGGTTAGTTGGGTTAGGGTTATGGTTAGGGTTATTTTGGTAAAGGTTAGGCTTATGGTTAGTGTTAGGGCTAGTTGGTTTAGGGTTATGGTTAGAGTTATTTGGTTTAGGGTTAGGTTTAGGGTCAGGGTTAGGGTTAGGGTTATTTGGGCTAGGGTTAGGGTTAGGGTTAGGGTTAGGGTTAGGGTTAGGGTTATTGTTAGTTGGGTTAGGGTTATGGTTAGGGTTATTTTGGTAAAGGTTAGGCTTATGGTTAGTGTTATGGCTAGTTGGTTTAGGGTTAGGGTTAGGGTTATTTGGTTTAGGGTTAGGTTTAGGGTCAGGGTTAGGGTTAGGGTTAGGGTTATTTGGGCTAGGGTTAGGGTTAGGGTTAGGGTTAGGGTTAGGGTTATGGTTAGTTGGGTTAGGGTTATGGTTAGGGTTATTTTGGTAAAGGTTAGGCTTATGGTTAGTGTTAGGGCAAGTTGGTTTAGGGTTAGGGTTATGGTTATTTGTTTTAGGGTTAGGTTTAGGGTCAGGGTTAGGGTTAGGGTTATTTGGGCTAGGGTTAGGGTTAGGGTTAGGGTTAGGGTTAGGGTTAGGGTTATGGTTAGTTGGGTTAGGGTTATGGTTAGGGTTATTTTGGTAAAGGTTAGGCTTATGGTTAGTGTTATGGCTAGTTGGTTTAGGGTTAGGGTTAGGGTTATTTGGTTTAGGGTTAGGTTTAGGGTCAGGGTTAGGGTTAGGGTTAGGGTTATTTGGGCTAGGGTTAGGGTTAGGGTTAGGGTTAGGGTTAGGGTTAGTTGGGTTAGGGTTATGGTTAGGGTTATTTTGGTAAAGGTTAGGCTTATGGTTAGTGTTAGGGCTAGTTGGTTTAGGGTTAGGGTTATGGTTATTTGGTTTAGGGTTAGGTTTAGGGTCAGGGTTAGGGTTAGGGTTATTTGGGCTAGGGTTAGGGTTAGGGTTAGGGTTAGGGTTAGTTGGGTTTGAGTTATGGTTAGGGTTATTTTGGTAAAGGTTAGGCTTATGGTTAGTGTTAGGGCTAGTTGGTTTAGGGTTATGGTTAGGGTTATTTGGTTTAGGGTTAGGTTTAGGGTCAGGGTTAGGGTTAGGGTTATTTGGGCTAGGGTTAGGGTTAGGGTTAGGGTTATGGTTAGTTGGGTTAGGGTTATGGTTAGGGTTATTTTGGTAAAGGTTAGGCTTATGGTTAGTGTTAGGGCTAGTTGGTTTAGGGTTAGGGTTAGGGTTATTTGGTTTAGGGTTAGGTTTAGGGTCAGGGTTAGGGTTAGGGTTATTTGGGCTAGGGTTAGGGTTAGGGTTAGGGTTAGGGTTAGGGTTAGGGTTAGGGTTATGGTTAGTTGGGTTTGGGTTATGGTTAGGGTTATTTTGGTAAAGGTTAGGCTTATGGTTAGTGTTAGGGCTAGTTGGTTTAGGGTTATGGTTAGGGTTATTTGGTTTAGGCTTAGGTTTAGGGTCAGGGTTAGGGTTAGGGTTAGGGTTATTTGGGCTAGGGTTAGGGTTAGGGTTAGGGTTATGGTTAGTTGGGTTTGGGTTATGGTTAGGGTTATTTTGGTAAAGGTTAGGCTTATGGTTAGTGTTAGGGCTAGTTGGTTTAGGGTTATGGGTAGGGTTATTTGGTTTAGGGTTAGGTTTAGGGTCAGGGTTAGGGTTGGGGTTAGGGTTATTTGGGCTAGGGTTAGGGTTAGGGTTAGGGTTAGGGTTATGGTTAGTTGGGTTAGGGTTATGGTTAGGGTTATTTTGGTAAAGGTTAGGCTTATGGTTAGTGTAAGGGCTAGTTGGTTTAGGGTTAGGGTTATGGTTATTTGGTTTAGGGTTAGGTTTAGGGTCAGGGTTAGGGTTAGGGTTAGGGTTATTTGGGCTAGGGTTAGGGTTAGGGTTAGGGTTAGGGTTAGGGTTAGGGTTATGGTTAGTTGGGTTTGGGTTATGGTTAGGGTTATTTTGGTAAAGGTTAGGCTTATGGTTAGTGTTAGGGCAAGTTGGTTTAGGGTTATGGTTAGGGTTATTTGGTTTAGGGTTAGGTTTAGGGTCAGGGTTAGGGTTAGGGTTATTTGGGCTAGGGTTAGGGTTAGGGTTAGGGTTAGGGTTAGGGTTATGGTTAGTTGGGTTAGGGTTATGGTTAGGGTTATTTTGGTAAAGGTTAGGCTTATGGTTAGTGTTAGGGCTAGTTGGTTTAGGGTTATGGTTAGGGTTATTTGGTTTAGGGTTAGGTTTAGGGTCAGGGTTAGGGTTGGGGTTAGGGTTATTTGGGCTAGGGTTAGGGTTAGGGTTAGGGTTAGGGTTAGGGTTATGGTTAGTTGGGTTAGGGTTATGGTTAGGGTTATTTTGGTAAAGGTTAGGCTTATGGTTAGTGTTAGGGCTAGTTGGTTTAGGGTTAGGGTTAGGGTTATTTGGTTTAGGCTTAGGTTTAGGGTCAGGGTTAGGGTTAGGGTTAGGGTTATTTGGGCTAGGGTTAGGGTTAGGGTTAGGGTTAGGGTTAGGGTTAGGGTTAGGGTTAGGGTTATGGTTAGTTGGGTTTGGGTTATGGTTAGGGTTATTTTGGTAAAGGTTAGGCTTATGGTTAGTGTTAGGGCTAGTTGGTTTAGGGTTATGGTTAGGGTTATTTGGTTTAGGGTTAGGTTTAGGGTCAGGGTTAGGGTTAGGGTTATTTGGGCTAGGGTTAGGGTTAGGGTTAGGGTTAGGGTTAGGGTTAGGGTTAGTTGGGTTAGGGTTATGGTTAGGGTTATTTTGGTAAAGGTTAGGCTTATAGTTATTGTTATGGCTAGTTGGTTTAGGGTTAGGGTTAGGGTTATTTGGTTTAGGGTTAGGTTTAGGGTCAGGGTTAGGGTTAGGGTTATTTGGGCTAGGGTTAGGGTTAGGGTTAGGGTTAGGGTTAGGGTTAGTTGGGTTAGGGTTATGGTTAGGGTTATTTTGGTAAAGGTTAGGCTTATGGTTAGTGTTAGGGCTAGTTGGTTTAGGGTTATGGTTAGGGTTATTTGGTTTAGGGTTAGGTTTAGGGTCAGGGTTACGGTTGGGGTTAGGGTTATTTGGGCTAGGGTTAGGGTTAGGGTTAGGGTTAGGGTTAGGGTTATGGTTAGTTGGGTTAGGGTTATGGTTAGGTTTATTTTGGTAAAGGTTAGGCTTATGGTTAGTGTTAGGGCTAGTTGGTTTAGGGTTAGGGTTATGGTTATTTGGTTTAGGGTTAGGTTTAGGGTCAGGGTTAGGGTTAGGGTTAGGGTTATTTGGGCTAGGGTTAGGGTTAGGGTTAGGGTTAGGGTTAGGGTTAGGGTTAGGGTTATGGTTAGTTGGGTTTGGGTTATGGTTAGGGTTATTTTGGTAAAGGTTAGGCTTATGGTTAGTGTTAGGGCTAGTTGGTTTAGGGTTATGGTTAGGGTTATTTGGTTTAGGGTTAGGTTTAGGGTCAGGGTTAGGGTTAGGGTTATTTGGGCTAGGGTTAGGGTTAGGGTTAGGGTTAGGGTTATGGTTAGTTGGGTTAGGGTTATGGTTAGGGTTATTTTGGTAAAGGTTAGGCTTATGGTTAGTGTTAGGGCTAGTTGGTTTAGGGTTAGGGTTAGGGTTATTTGGTTTAGGGTTAGGTTTAGGGTCAGGGTTAGGGTTAGGGTTATTTGGGCTAGGGTTAGGGTTAGGGTTAGGGTTAGGGTTAGGGTTAGGGTTAGGGTTAGGGTTAGGGTTAGGGTTAGGGTTAGGGTTATGGTTAGTTGGGTTTGGGTTATGGTTAGGGTTATTTTGGTAAAGGTTAGGCTTATGGTTAGTGTTAGGGCTAGTTGGTTTAGGGTTATGGTTAGGGTTATTTGGTTTAGGCTTAGGTTTAGGGTCAGGGTTAGGGTTAGTGTTAGGGTTATTTGGGTTAGGGTTAGTGTTAGGGTTAGGGTTAGGGTTAGGGTTAGGGTTAGTTGGGTTTGGGTTATGGTTAGGGTTATTTTGGTAAAGGTTAGGCTTATGGTTAGTGTTAGGGCTAGTTGGTTTAGGGTTATGGTTAGGGTTATTTGGTTTAGGGTTAGGTTTAGGGTCAGGGTTACGGTTGGGGTTAGGGTTATTTGGGCTAGGGTTAGGGTTAGGGTTAGGGTTAGGGTTAGGGTTATGGTTAGTTGGGTTAGGGTTATGGTTAGGTTTATTTTGGTAAAGGTTAGGCTTATGGTTAGTGTTAGGGCTAGTTGGTTTAGGGTTATGGTTAGGGTTATTTGGTTTAGGGTTAGGTTTAGGGTCAGGGTTAGGGTTAGGGTTAGGGTTATTTGGGTAGGGTTAGGGTTAGGGTTATTTGGGCTAGGGTTAGGGTTAGGGTTATGGTTAGTTGGGTTTGGGTTATGGTTAGGGTTATTTTGGTAAAGGTTAGGCTTATGGTTAGTGTTAGGGCTAGTTGGTTTAGGGTTATGGTTAGGGTTATTTGGTTTAGGGTTAGGTTTAGGGTCAGGGTTAGGGTTAGGGTTATTTGGGCTAGGGTTTGGGTTAGGGTTAGGGTTAGGGTTAGGGTTAGGGTTAGGGTTAGTTGGGTTAGGGTTATGGTTAGGGTTATTTTGGTAAAGGTTAGGCTTATGGTTAGTGTTAGGGCTAGTTGGTTTAGGGTTATGGTTAGAGTTATTTGGTTTAGGGTTAGGTTTAGGGTCAGGGTTAGGGTTAGGGTTATTTGGGCTAGGGTTAGGGTTAGGGTTAGTGTTAGGGTTAGGGTTAGGGTTAGGGTTATGGTTAGTTGGGTTAGGGTTATGGTTAGGGTTATTTTGGTAAAGGTTAGGCTTATGGTTAGTGTTAGGGCTAGTTGGTTTAGGGTTAGGCTTAGGGTTACTTGGTTTAGGGTTAGGTTTAGGGTCAGGGTTAGGGTTAGGGTTAGGGTTATTTGGGCTAGGGTTAGGGTTAGGGTTATGGTTAGGGTTAGTTGGGTTAGGGTTATGGTTAGGGTTATTTTGGTAAAGGTTAGGCTTAGCGTTAGTGTTAGGGCTAGTTGGTTTAGGGTTAGGGTTAGGGTTATTTGGTTTAGGGTTAGGTTTAGGGTCTGGGTTAGGGTTAGGGCTAGGGTTATTTGGGCTAGGGTTAGGGTTAGGGTTAGAGTTAGGTTTAGGGTTAGGGTTAGGGTTATGGTTAGTTGGGTTTGGGTTATGGTTAGGGTTATTTTGGTAAAGGTTAGGCTTAGGGTTAGTGTTAGGGCTAGTTGGTTTAGGGTTAGGGTTAGGGTTATTTGGTTTAGGGTTAGGTTTAGGGTCAGGGTTAGGGTTAGGGCTAGGGTTATTTGGGCTAGGGTTAGGGTTAGGGTTAGGGTTAGGGTTATGTTTAGTTGGGTTTGGGTTATGGTTAGGGTTATTTTGGTAAAGGTTAGGCTTATGGTTAGTGTTAGGGCTAGTTGGTTTAGGGTTAGGGTTAGGGTTATTTGGTTTAGGGTTAGGTTTAGGGTCAGGGTTAGGGTTAGGGTTATTTGGGCTAGGGTTAGGGTTAGGGTTAGGGTTAGGGTTAGGGTTAGGGTTAGGGTTAGTTGGTTTAGGTTTATGCTTAGTGTTATTTTGGTGAAGGTTAGGCTTATGGTTAGTGTTAGGGCTAGTTGGTTTAGGGTTATGGTTATGGTTATTTGGTTTAGGTTTAGGTTTAGGGTCAGGGTTAGGGTTAGGGTTAGGGTTATTTGGGCTAGGGTTAGGGTTAGGGTTAGGGTTAGGGTTAGGGTTAGGGTTAGGGTTAGTTGGGTTAGGGTTATGGTTAGGGTTATTTTGGTAAAGGTTAGGCTTATGGTTAGTGTTATGGCTAGTTGGTTTAGGGTTAGGGTTAGGGTTATTTGGTTTAGGGTTAGGTTTAGGGTCAGGGTTAGGGTTAGGGTTAGGGTTATTTGGGCTAGGGTTAGGGTTAGGGTTAGGGTTAGGGTTAGGGTTAGTTGGGTTAGGGTTATGGTTAGGGTTATTTTGGTAAAGGTTAGGCTTATGGTTAGTGTTATGGCTAGTTGGTTTAGGGTTAGGGTTAGGGTTATTTGGTTTAGGGTTAGGTTTAGGGTCAGGGTTAGGGTTAGGGTTATTTGGGCTAGGGTTAGGGTTAGGGTTAGGGTTAGGGTTAGGGTTAGGGTTAGGGTTATGTTTATTTGGGTTTGGGTTATGGTTAGGGTTATTTTGGTAAAGGTTAGGCTTATGGTTAGTGTTAGGGCTAGTTGGTTTAGGGTTAGGGTTAGGGTTATTTGGTTTAGGCTTAGGTTTAGGGTCAGGGTTAGGGTTAGGGTTATTTGGGCTAGGGTTAGGGTTAGGGTTAGGGTTAGGGTTAGGGTTAGGGTTAGGGTTAGGGTTAGGGTTAGGGTTATGGTTAGTTGGGTTAGCGTTGTGGTTAGGATTATTTTGGAAAAGGTTAGGCTTATGGTTAGTGTTAGGGCTAGTTGGTTTAGGGTTAGGGTTAGGGTTATTTGGTTTAGGGTTAGGTTTAGGGTCAGGGTTAGGGTTAGGGTTATTTGGGCTAGGGTTAGGGTTATGGTTAGGGTTTGGGTTAGGGTTAGGGTTATGGTTAGTTGGTTTAGGTTTATGCTTAGTGTTATTTTCGTAAAGGTTAGGCTTATGGTTAGTGTTAGGGCTAGTTGGTTTAGGGTTAGGGTTATGGTTATTTGGTTTAGGTTTAGGTTTAGGGTCAGGGTTAGGGTTAGGGTTATTTGGGCTAGGGTTAGGGTTAGGGTTAGGGTTAGGGTTAGGGTTAGGGTTATGGTTAGTTGGGTTAGGGTTATGGATAGGATTATTTTGGTAAAGGTTAGGCTTATGGTTAGTGTTAGGGCAAGTTGGTTTAGGGTTAGTGTTAGGGTTATATGGTTTAGGGTTAGGTTTAGGGTCAGGGTTAGGGTTAGGGTTAGGGTTATTTGGGCTAGGGTTAGGGTTAGGGTTAGGGTTAGGGTTAGGGTTATGGTTAGTTGGGTTAGGGTTATGGTTAGGGTTATTTTGGTAAAGGTTAGACTTATGGTTAGTGTTATGGCTAGTTGGTTTAGGGTTAGGGTTAGGGTTATTTGGTTTAGGGTTAGGTTTAGGGTCAGGGTTAGGGTTAGGGTTAGGGTTATTTGGGCTAGGGTTAGGGTTAGGGTTAGGGTTAGGGTTAGTTGGGTTAGGGTTATGGTTAGGGTTATTTTGGTAAAGGTTAGGCTTATGGTTAGTGTTAGGGCTAGTTGGTTTAGGGTTATGGTTAGGGTTATTTGGTTTAGGCTTAGGTTTAGGGTCAGGGTTAGGGTTAGGGTTAGGGTTATTTGGGCTAGGGTTAGTGTTAGGGTTAGGGTTAGGGTTAGGGTTAGGGTTAGGGTTAGGGTTAGGGTTATGTTTAGTTGGGTTTGGGTTATGGTTAGGGTTATTTTGGTAAAGGTTAGGCTTATGGTTAGTGTTAGGGCTAGTTGGTTTAGGGTTATGGTTAGGGTTATTTGGTTTAGGGTTAGGTTTAGGGTCAGGGTTACGGTTGGGGTTAGGGTTATTTGGGCTAGGGTTAGGGTTAGGGTTAGGGTTAGGGTTAGGGTTATGGTTAGTTGGGTTAGGGTTATGGTTAGCTTTATTTTGGTAAAGGTTAGGCTTATGGTTAGTGTTAGGGCTAGTTGGTTTAGGGTTAGGGTTATGGTTATTTGGTTTAGGGTTAGGTTTAGGGTCAGGGTTAGGGTTAGGGTTAGGGTTATTTGGGCTAGGGTTAGGGTTAGGGTTAGGGTTAGGGTTAGGGTTAGGGTTAGGGTTATGGTTAGTTGGGTTTGGGTTATGGTTAGGGTTATTTTGGTAAAGGTTAGGCTTATGGTTAGTGTTAGGGCTAGTTGGTTTAGGGTTATGGTTAGGGTTATTTGGTTTAGGGTTAGGTTTAGGGTCAGGGTTAGGGTTAGGGTTATTTGGGCTAGGGTTAGGGTTAGGGTTAGGGTTAGGGTTAGGGTTAGGGTTAGTTGGGTTAGGGTTATGGTTAGGGTTATTTTGGTAAAGGTTAGGCTTATGGTTAGTGTTAGGGCTAGTTGGTTTAGGGTTATGGTTAGAGTTATTTGGTTTAGGGTTAGGTTTAGGGTCAGGGTTAGGGTTAGGGTTATTTGGGCTAGGGTTAGGGTTAGGGTTAGGGTTAGGGTTAGGGTTAGGGTTAGGGTTAGGGTTAGGGTTATGGTTAGTTGGGTTAGGGTTATGGTTAGGGTTATTTTGGTAAAGGTTAGGCTTATGGTTAGTGTTATGGCTAGTTGGTTTAGGGTTAGGGTTAGGGTTATTTGGTTTAGGGTTAGGTTTAGGGTCAGGGTTAGGGTTAGGGTTAGGGTTATTTGGGCTAGGGTTAGGGTTAGGGTTAGGGTTAGGGTTAGGGTTATGGTTAGTTGGGTTAGGGTTATGGTTAGGGTTATTTTGGTAAAGGTTAGGCTTATGGTTAGTGTTAGGGCAAGTTGGTTTAGGGTTAGGGTTATGGTTATTTGTTTTAGGGTTAGGTTTAGGGTCAGGGTTAGGGTTAGGGTTATTTGGGCTAGGGTTAGGGTTAGGGTTAGGGTTAGGGTTAGGGTTAGGGTTATGGTTAGTTGGGTTAGGGTTATGGTTAGGGTTATTTTGGTAAAGGTTAGGCTTATGGTTAGTGTTATGGCTAGTTGGTTTAGGGTTAGGGTTAGGGTTATTTGGTTTAGGGTTAGGTTTAGGGTCAGGGTTAGGGTTAGGGTTAGGGTTATTTGGGCTAGGGTTAGGGTTAGGGTTAGGGTTAGGGTTAGGGTTAGGGTTAGTTGGGTTAGGGTTATGGTTAGGGTTATTTTGGTAAAGGTTAGGCTTATGGTTAGTGTTAGGGCTAGTTGGTTTAGGGTTAGGGTTATGGTTATTTGGTTTAGGGTTAGGTTTAGGGTCAGGGTTAGGGTTAGGGTTATTTGGGCTAGGGTTAGGGTTAGGGTTAGGGTTAGGGTTAGTTGGGTTTGAGTTATGGTTAGGGTTATTTTGGTAAAGGTTAGGCTTATGGTTAGTGTTAGGGCTAGTTGGTTTAGGGTTATGGTTAGGGTTATTTGGTTTAGGGTTAGGTTTAGGGTCAGGGTTAGGGTTAGGGTTATTTGGGCTAGGGTTAGGGTTAGGGTTAGGGTTATGGTTAGTTGGGTTAGGGTTATGGTTAGGGTTATTTTGGTAAAGGTTAGGCTTATGGTTAGTGTTAGGGCTAGTTGGTTTAGGGTTAGGGTTAGGGTTATTTGGTTTAGGGTTAGGTTTAGGGTCAGGGTTAGGGTTAGGGTTATTTGGGCTAGGGTTAGGGTTAGGGTTAGGGTTAGGGTTAGGGTTAGGGTTAGGGTTAGGGTTAGGGTTAGGGTTAGTTGGGTTTGGGTTATGGTTAGGGTTATTTTGGTAAAGGTTAGGCTTATGGTTAGTGTTAGGGCTAGTTGGTTTAGGGTTATGGTTAGGGTTATTTGGTTTAGGCTTAGGTTTAGGGTCAGGGTTAGGGTTAGGGTTAGGGTTATTTGGGCTAGGGTTAGGGTTAGGGTTAGGGTTATATGGTTTAGGGTTAGGGTTATGGTTAGTTGGGTTTGGGTTATGGTTAGGGTTATTTTGGTAAAGGTTAGGCTTATGGTTAGTGTTAGGGCTAGTTGGTTTAGGATTATGGGTAGGGTTATTTGGTTTAGGGTTAGGTTTAGGGTCAGGGTTAGGGTTGGGGTTAGGGTTATTTGGGCTAGGGTTAGGGTTAGGGTTAGGGTTAGGGTTGTGGTTAGTTGGGTTAGGGTTATGGTTAGGGTTATTTTGGTAAAGGTTAGGCTTATGGTTAGTGTAAGGGCTAGTTGGTTTAGGGTTAGGGTTATGGTTATTTGGTTTAGGGTTAGGTTTAGGGTCAGGGTTAGGGTTAGGGTTAGGGTTATTTGGGCTAGGGTTAGGGTTAGGGTTAGGGTTAGGGTTAGGGTTAGGGTTAGGGTTATGGTTAGTTGGGTTTGGGTTATGGTTAGGGTTATTTTGGTAAAGGTTAGGCTTATGGTTAGTGTTAGGGCAAGTTGGTTTAGGGTTATGGTTAGGGTTATTTGGTTTAGGGTTAGGTTTAGGGTCAGGGTTAGGGTTAGGGTTATTTGGGCTAGGGTTAGGGTTAGGGTTAGGGTTAGGGTTAGGGTTATGGTTAGTTGGGTTAGGGTTATGGTTAGGGTTATTTTGGTAAAGGTTAGGCTTATGGTTAGTGTTAGGGCTAGTTGGTTTAGGGTTATGGTTAGGGTTATTTGGTTTAGGGTTAGGTTTAGGGTCAGGGTTAGGGTTGGGGTTAGGGTTATTTGGGCTAGGGTTAGGGTTAGGGTTAGGGTTAGGGTTAGGGTTATGGTTAGTTGGGTTAGGGTTATGGTTAGGGTTATTTTGGTAAAGGTTAGGCTTATGGTTAGTGTTAGGGCTAGTTGGTTTAGGGTTAGGGTTATGGTTATTTGGTTTAGGGTTAGGTTTAGGGTCAGGGTTAGGGTTAGGGTTAGGGTTATTTGGGCTAGGGTTAGGGTTAGGGTTAGGGTTAGGGTTAGGGTTAGGGTTAGGGTTAGGGTTAGGGTTAGGGTTATGGTTAGTTGGGTTTGGGTTATGGTTAGGGTTATTTTGGTAAAGGTTAGGCTTATGGTTAGTGTTAGGGCTAGTTGGTTTAGGGTTATGGTTAGGGTTATTTGGTTTAGGGTTAGGTTTAGGGTCAGGGTTAGGGTTAGGGTTATTTGGGCTAGGGTTAGGGTTAGGGTTAGGGTTAGGGTTATGGTTAGTTGGGTTAGGGTTATGGTTAGGGTTATTTTGGTAAAGGTTAGGCTTATGGTTAGTGTTAGGGCTAGTTGGTTTAGGGTTAGGGTTAGGGTTATTTGGTTTAGGGTTAGGTTTAGGGTCAGGGTTAGGGTTAGGGTTATTTGGGCTAGGGTTAGGGTTAGGGTTAGGGTTAGGGTTAGGGTTAGGGTTAGGGTTAGGGTTAGGGTTAGGGTTAGGGTTAGGGTTATGGTTAGTTGGGTTTGGGTTATGGTTAGGGTTATTTTGGTAAAGGTTAGGCTTATGGTTAGTGTTAGGGCTAGTTGGTTTAGGGTTATGGTTAGGGTTATTTGGTTTAGGCTTAGGTTTAGGGTCAGGGTTAGGGTTAGTGTTAGGGTTATTTGGGTTAGGGTTAGTGTTAGGGTTAGGGTTAGGGTTAGGGTTAGGGTTAGTTGGGTTTGGGTTATGGTTAGGGTTATTTTGGTAAAGGTTAGGCTTATGGTTAGTGTTAGGGCTAGTTGGTTTAGGGTTATGGTTAGGGTTATTTGGTTTAGGGTTAGGTTTAGGGTCAGGGTTACGGTTGGGGTTAGGGTTATTTGGGCTAGGGTTAGGGTTAGGGTTAGGGTTAGGGTTAGGGTTATGGTTAGTTGGGTTAGGGTTATGGTTAGGTTTATTTTGGTAAAGGTTAGGCTTATGGTTAGTGTTAGGGCTAGTTGGTTTAGGGTTATGGTTAGGGTTATTTGGTTTAGGGTTAGGTTTAGGGTCAGGGTTAGGGTTAGGGTTAGGGTTATTTGGGTAGGGTTAGGGTTAGGGTTATTTGGGCTAGGGTTAGGGTTAGGGTTATGGTTAGTTGGGTTTGGGTTATGGTTAGGGTTATTTTGGTAAAGGTTAGGCTTATGGTTAGTGTTAGGGCTAGTTGGTTTAGGGTTATGGTTAGGGTTATTTGGTTTAGGGTTAGGTTTAGGGTCAGGGTTAGGGTTAGGGTTATTTGGGCTAGGGTTTGGGTTAGGGTTAGGGTTAGGGTTAGGGTTAGGGTTAGGGTTAGTTGGGTTAGGGTTATGGTTAGGGTTATTTTGGTAAAGGTTAGGCTTATGGTTAGTGTTAGGGCTAGTTGGTTTAGGGTTATGGTTAGAGTTATTTGGTTTAGGGTTAGGTTTAGGGTCAGGGTTAGGGTTAGGGTTATTTGGGCTAGGGTTAGGGTTAGGGTTAGTGTTAGGGTTAGGGTTAGGGTTAGGGTTATGGTTAGTTGGGTTAGGGTTATGGTTAGGGTTATTTTGGTAAAGGTTAGGCTTATGGTTAGTGTTAGGGCTAGTTGGTTTAGGGTTAGGCTTAGGGTTACTTGGTTTAGGGTTAGGTTTAGGGTCAGGGTTAGGGTTAGGGTTAGGGTTATTTGGGCTAGGGTTAGGGTTAGGGTTATGGTTAGGGTTAGTTGGGTTAGGGTTATGGTTAGGGTTATTTTGGTAAAGGTTAGGCTTAGCGTTAGTGTTAGGGCTAGTTGGTTTAGGGTTAGGGTTAGGGTTATTTGGTTTAGGGTTAGGTTTAGGGTCTGGGTTAGGGTTAGGGCTAGGGTTATTTGGGCTAGGGTTAGGGTTAGGGTTAGAGTTAGGTTTAGGGTTAGGGTTAGGGTTATGGTTAGTTGGGTTTGGGTTATGGTTAGGGTTATTTTGGTAAAGGTTAGGCTTAGGGTTAGTGTTAGGGCTAGTTGGTTTAGGGTTAGGGTTAGGGTTATTTGGTTTAGGGTTAGGTTTAGGGTCAGGGTTAGGGTTAGGGCTAGGGTTATTTGGGCTAGGGTTAGGGTTAGGGTTAGGGTTAGGGTTATGTTTAGTTGGGTTTGGGTTATGGTTAGGGTTATTTTGGTAAAGGTTAGGCTTATGGTTAGTGTTAGGGCTAGTTGGTTTAGGGTTAGGGTTAGGGTTATTTGGTTTAGGGTTAGGTTTAGGGTCAGGGTTAGGGTTAGGGTTATTTGGGCTAGGGTTAGGGTTAGGGTTAGGGTTAGGGTTAGGGTTAGGGTTAGGGTTAGTTGGTTTAGGTTTATGCTTAGTGTTATTTTGGTGAAGGTTAGGCTTATGGTTAGTGTTAGGGCTAGTTGGTTTAGGGTTAGGGTTATGGTTATTTGGTTTAGGTTTAGGTTTAGGGTCAGGGTTAGGGTTAGGGTTAGGGTTATTTGGGCTAGGGTTAGGGTTAGGGTTAGGGTTAGGGTTAGGGTTAGGGTTAGGGTTAGTTGGGTTAGGGTTATGGTTAGGGTTATTTTGGTAAAGGTTAGGCTTATGGTTAGTGTTATGGCTAGTTGGTTTAGGGTTAGGGTTAGGGTTATTTGGTTTAGGGTTAGGTTTAGGGTCAGGGTTAGGGTTAGGGTTAGGGTTATTTGGGCTAGGGTTAGGGTTAGGGTTAGGGTTAGGGTTAGGGTTAGTTGGGTTAGGGTTATGGTTAGGGTTATTTTGGTAAAGGTTAGGCTTATGGTTAGTGTTATGGCTAGTTGGTTTAGGGTTAGGGTTAGGGTTATTTGGTTTAGGGTTAGGTTTAGGGTCAGGGTTAGGGTTAGGGTTATTTGGGCTAGGGTTAGGGTTAGGGTTAGGGTTAGGGTTAGGGTTAGGGTTAGGGTTATGTTTATTTGGGTTTGGGTTATGGTTAGGGTTATTTTGGTAAAGGTTAGGCTTATGGTTAGTGTTAGGGCTAGTTGGTTTAGGGTTAGGGTTAGGGTTATTTGGTTTAGGCTTAGGTTTAGGGTCAGGGTTAGGGTTAGGGTTATTTGGGCTAGGGTTAGGGTTAGGGTTAGGGTTAGGGTTAGGGTTAGGGTTAGGGTTAGGGTTAGGGTTAGGGTTATGGTTAGTTGGGTTAGCGTTGTGGTTAGGATTATTTTGGAAAAGGTTAGGCTTATGGTTAGTGTTAGGGCTAGTTGGTTTAGGGTTAGGGTTAGGGTTATTTGGTTTAGGGTTAGGTTTAGGGTCAGGGTTAGGGTTAGGGTTATTTGGGCTAGGGTTAGGGTTATGGTTAGGGTTTGGGTTAGGGTTAGGGTTATGGTTAGTTGGTTTAGGTTTATGCTTAGTGTTATTTTCGTAAAGGTTAGGCTTATGGTTAGTGTTAGGGCTAGTTGGTTTAGGGTTAGGGTTATGGTTATTTGGTTTAGGTTTAGGTTTAGGGTCAGGGTTAGGGTTAGGGTTATTTGGGCTAGGGTTAGGGTTAGGGTTAGGGTTAGGGTTAGGGTTAGGGTTATGGTTAGTTGGGTTAGGGTTATGGATAGGATTATTTTGGTAAAGGTTAGGCTTATGGTTAGTGTTAGGGCAAGTTGGTTTAGGGTTAGTGTTAGGGTTATATGGTTTAGGGTTAGGTTTAGGGTCAGGGTTAGGGTTAGGGTTAGGGTTATTTGGGCTAGGGTTAGGGTTAGGGTTAGGGTTAGGGTTAGGGTTATGGTTAGTTGGGTTAGGGTTATGGTTAGGGTTATTTTGGTAAAGGTTAGACTTATGGTTAGTGTTATGGCTAGTTGGTTTAGGGTTAGGGTTAGGGTTATTTGGTTTAGGGTTAGGTTTAGGGTCAGGGTTAGGGTTAGGGTTAGGGTTATTTGGGCTAGGGTTAGGGTTAGGGTTAGGGTTAGGGTTAGTTGGGTTAGGGTTATGGTTAGGGTTATTTTGGTAAAGGTTAGGCTTATGGTTAGTGTTAGGGCTAGTTGGTTTAGGGTTATGGTTAGGGTTATTTGGTTTAGGCTTAGGTTTAGGGTCAGGGTTAGGGTTAGGGTTAGGGTTATTTGGGCTAGGGTTAGTGTTAGGGTTAGGGTTAGGGTTAGGGTTAGGGTTAGGGTTAGGGTTAGGGTTATGTTTAGTTGGGTTTGGGTTATGGTTAGGGTTATTTTGGTAAAGGTTAGGCTTATGGTTAGTGTTAGGGCTAGTTGGTTTAGGGTTATGGTTAGGGTTATTTGGTTTAGGGTTAGGTTTAGGGTCAGGGTTACGGTTGGGGTTAGGGTTATTTGGGCTAGGGTTAGGGTTAGGGTTAGGGTTAGGGTTAGGGTTATGGTTAGTTGGGTTAGGGTTATGGTTAGCTTTATTTTGGTAAAGGTTAGGCTTATGGTTAGTGTTAGGGCTAGTTGGTTTAGGGTTAGGGTTATGGTTATTTGGTTTAGGGTTAGGTTTAGGGTCAGGGTTAGGGTTAGGGTTAGGGTTATTTGGGCTAGGGTTAGGGTTAGGGTTAGGGTTAGGGTTAGGGTTAGGGTTAGGGTTATGGTTAGTTGGGTTTGGGTTATGGTTAGGGTTATTTTGGTAAAGGTTAGGCTTATGGTTAGTGTTAGGGCTAGTTGGTTTAGGGTTATGGTTAGGGTTATTTGGTTTAGGGTTAGGTTTAGGGTCAGGGTTAGGGTTAGGGTTATTTGGGCTAGGGTTAGGGTTAGGGTTAGGGTTAGGGTTAGGGTTAGGGTTAGTTGGGTTAGGGTTATGGTTAGGGTTATTTTGGTAAAGGTTAGGCTTATGGTTAGTGTTAGGGCTAGTTGGTTTAGGGTTATGGTTAGAGTTATTTGGTTTAGGGTTAGGTTTAGGGTCAGGGTTAGGGTTAGGGTTATTTGGGCTAGGGTTAGGGTTAGGGTTAGGGTTAGGGTTAGGGTTAGGGTTAGGGTTAGGGTTAGGGTTATGGTTAGTTGGGTTAGGGTTATGGTTAGGGTTATTTTGGTAAAGGTTAGGCTTATGGTTAGTGTTATGGCTAGTTGGTTTAGGGTTAGGGTTAGGGTTATTTGGTTTAGGGTTAGGTTTAGGGTCAGGGTTAGGGTTAGGGTTAGGGTTATTTGGGCTAGGGTTAGGGTTAGGGTTAGGGTTAGGGTTAGGGTTATGGTTAGTTGGGTTAGGGTTATGGTTAGGGTTATTTTGGTAAAGGTTAGGCTTATGGTTAGTGTTAGGGCAAGTTGGTTTAGGGTTAGGGTTATGGTTATTTGTTTTAGGGTTAGGTTTAGGGTCAGGGTTAGGGTTAGGGTTATTTGGGCTAGGGTTAGGGTTAGGGTTAGGGTTAGGGTTAGGGTTAGGGTTATGGTTAGTTGGGTTAGGGTTATGGTTAGGGTTATTTTGGTAAAGGTTAGGCTTATGGTTAGTGTTATGGCTAGTTGGTTTAGGGTTAGGGTTAGGGTTATTTGGTTTAGGGTTAGGTTTAGGGTCAGGGTTAGGGTTAGGGTTAGGGTTATTTGGGCTAGGGTTAGGGTTAGGGTTAGGGTTAGGGTTAGGGTTAGGGTTAGTTGGGTTAGGGTTATGGTTAGGGTTATTTTGGTAAAGGTTAGGCTTATGGTTAGTGTTAGGGCTAGTTGGTTTAGGGTTAGGGTTATGGTTATTTGGTTTAGGGTTAGGTTTAGGGTCAGGGTTAGGGTTAGGGTTATTTGGGCTAGGGTTAGGGTTAGGGTTAGGGTTAGGGTTAGTTGGGTTTGAGTTATGGTTAGGGTTATTTTGGTAAAGGTTAGGCTTATGGTTAGTGTTAGGGCTAGTTGGTTTAGGGTTATGGTTAGGGTTATTTGGTTTAGGGTTAGGTTTAGGGTCAGGGTTAGGGTTAGGGTTATTTGGGCTAGGGTTAGGGTTAGGGTTAGGGTTATGGTTAGTTGGGTTAGGGTTATGGTTAGGGTTATTTTGGTAAAGGTTAGGCTTATGGTTAGTGTTAGGGCTAGTTGGTTTAGGGTTAGGGTTAGGGTTATTTGGTTTAGGGTTAGGTTTAGGGTCAGGGTTAGGGTTAGGGTTATTTGGGCTAGGGTTAGGGTTAGGGTTAGGGTTAGGGTTAGGGTTAGGGTTAGGGTTAGGGTTAGGGTTAGGGTTAGTTGGGTTTGGGTTATGGTTAGGGTTATTTTGGTAAAGGTTAGGCTTATGGTTAGTGTTAGGGCTAGTTGGTTTAGGGTTATGGTTAGGGTTATTTGGTTTAGGCTTAGGTTTAGGGTCAGGGTTAGGGTTAGGGTTAGGGTTATTTGGGCTAGGGTTAGGGTTAGGGTTAGGGTTATATGGTTTAGGGTTAGGGTTATGGTTAGTTGGGTTTGGGTTATGGTTAGGGTTATTTTGGTAAAGGTTAGGCTTATGGTTAGTGTTAGGGCTAGTTGGTTTAGGATTATGGGTAGGGTTATTTGGTTTAGGGTTAGGTTTAGGGTCAGGGTTAGGGTTGGGGTTAGGGTTATTTGGGCTAGGGTTAGGGTTAGGGTTAGGGTTAGGGTTGTGGTTAGTTGGGTTAGGGTTATGGTTAGGGTTATTTTGGTAAAGGTTAGGCTTATGGTTAGTGTAAGGGCTAGTTGGTTTAGGGTTAGGGTTATGGTTATTTGGTTTAGGGTTAGGTTTAGGGTCAGGGTTAGGGTTAGGGTTAGGGTTATTTGGGCTAGGGTTAGGGTTAGGGTTAGGGTTAGGGTTAGGGTTAGGGTTAGGGTTAGGGTTATGGTTAGTTGGGTTTGGGTTATGGTTAGGGTTATTTTGGTAAAGGTTAGGCTTATGGTTAGTGTTAGGGCAAGTTGGTTTAGGGTTATGGTTAGGGTTATTTGGTTTAGGGTTAGGTTTAGGGTCAGGGTTAGGGTTAGGGTTATTTGGGCTAGGGTTAGGGTTAGGGTTAGGGTTAGGGTTAGGGTTATGGTTAGTTGGGTTAGGGTTATGGTTAGGGTTATTTTGGTAAAGGTTAGGCTTATGGTTAGTGTTAGGGCTAGTTGGTTTAGGGTTATGGTTAGGGTTATTTGGTTTAGGGTTAGGTTTAGGGTCAGGGTTAGGGTTGGGGTTAGGGTTATTTGGGCTAGGGTTAGGGTTAGGGTTAGGGTTAGGGTTAGGGTTATGGTTAGTTGGGTTAGGGTTATGGTTAGGGTTATTTTGGTAAAGGTTAGGCTTATGGTTAGTGTTAGGGCTAGTTGGTTTAGGGTTAGGGTTATGGTTATTTGGTTTAGGGTTAGGTTTAGGGTCAGGGTTAGGGTTAGGGTTAGGGTTATTTGGGCTAGGGTTAGGGTTAGGGTTAGGGTTAGGGTTAGGGTTAGGGTTAGGGTTAGGGTTAGGGTTAGGGTTAGGGTTATGGTTAGTTGGGTTTGGGTTATGGTTAGGGTTATTTTGGTAAAGGTTAGGCTTATGGTTAGTGTTAGGGCTAGTTGGTTTACGGTTATGGTTAGGGTTATTTGGTTTAGGGTTAGGTTTATGGTCAGGGTTAGGGTTAGGGTTTTTTGGGCTAGGGTTAGGGTTAGGGTTAGGGTTAGGGTTAGGGTTAGGGTTAGGGTTAGTTGGGTTAGGGTTATGGTTAGGGTTATTTTGGTAAAGGTTAGGCTTATAGTTATTGTTATGGCTAGTTGGTTTAGGGTTAGGGTTAGGGTTATTTGGTTTAGGGTTAGGTTTAGGGTCAGGGTTAGGGTTAGGGTTATTTGGGCTAGGGTTAGGGTTAGGGTTAGGGTTAGGGTTAGGGTTAGTTGGGTTAGGGTTATGGTTAGGGTTATTTTGGTAAAGGTTAGGCTTATGGTTAGTGTTATGGCTAGTTGGTTTAGGGTTAGGGTTAGGGTTATTTGGTTTAGGGTTAGGTTTAGGGTCAGGGTTAGGGTTAGGGTTAGGGTTATTTGGGCTAGGGTTAGGGTTAGGGTTAGGGTTAGGGTTAGGGTTATGGTTAGTTGGGTTAGGGTTATGGTTAGGGTTATTTTGGTAAAGGTTAGGCTTATGGTTAGTGTTATGGCTAGTTGGTTTAGGGTTAGGGGTAGGGTTATTTGGTTTAGGGTTAGGTTTAGGGTCAGGGTTAGGGTTAGGGTTAGGGTTATTTGGGCTAGGGTTAGGGTTAGGGTTAGGGTTAGGGTTAGGGTTATGGTTAGTTGGGTTAGGGTTATGGTTAGGGTTATTTTGGTAAAGGTTAGGCTTATGGTTAGTGTTAGGGCTAGTTGGTTTAGGGTTAGGGTTAGGGTTATTTGGTTTAGGGTTAGGTTTAGGGTCAGGGTTAGGGTTAGGGTTAGGGTTATTTGGGCTAGGGTTAGGGTTAGGGTTAGGGTTAGGGTTATGGTTAGTTGGGTTAGGGTTATGGTTAGGGTTATTTTGGTAAAGGTTAGGCTTATGGTTAGTGTTAGGGCTAGTTGGTTTAGGGTTAGGGTTAGGGTTATTTGGTTTAGGGTTAGGTTTAGGGTCAGGGTTAGGGTTAGGGTTAGGGTTATTTGGGCTAAGGTTAGGGTTAGGGTTAGGGTTAGGGTTAGGGTTAGGGTTATGGTTAGTTGGGTTAGGGTTATGGTTAGGGTTATTTTGGTAAAGGTTAGGCTTATGGTTAGTGTTATGGCTAGTTGGTTTAGGGTTAGGGTTAGGGTTATTTGGTTTAGGGTTAGGTTTAGGGTCAGGGTTAGGGTTAGGGTTAGGGTTATTTGGGCTAGCGTTAGGGTTAGGGTTAGGGTTAGGGTTAGGGTTAGGGTTAGGGTTATGGTTAGTTGGGTTAGGGTTATGGTTAGGGTTATTTTGGTAAAGGTTAGGCTTATGGTTAGTGTTAGGGCTAGTTGGTTTAGGGTTAGGGTTATGGTTATTTGGTTTAGGGTTAGGTTTACGGTCAGGGTTAGGGTTAGGGTTATTTGGGCTAGGGTTAGGGTTAGGGTTAGGGTTAGGGTTAGGGTTAGGGTTAGGGTTATGGTTAGTTGGGTTTGGGTTATGGTTAGGGTTATTTTGGTAAAGGTTAGGCTTATGGTTAGTGTTAGGGCTAGTTGGTTTAGGGTTATGGTTAGGGTTATTTGGTTTAGGGTTAGGTTTAGGGTCAGGGTTAGGGTTAGGGTTATTTGGGCTAGGGTTAGGGTTAGGGTTAGGGTTAGGGTTTGGGTTAGGGTTAGGGTTATGGTTAGTTGGGTTAGGGTTATGGTTAGGATTATTTTGGTAAAAGTTAGGCTTATGGTTATGTTAGGGCTAGTTGGTTCAGGGTTAGGGTTAGGGTTATTTGGTTTAGGGTTAGGTTTAGGGTCAGGGTTAGGTTTTGGGTTAGGGTTATTTGGGCTAGGGTTAGGGTTAGGGTTAGGGTTAGTTGGGATAGGGTTATGGTTAGGGTTATTTTGGTAAAGGTTAGGCTTATGGTTAGTGTTAGGGCTAGTTGGTTGAGGGTTAGGGTTAGGGTTACTTGGTTTAGGGTTAGGTTTAGGGTCAGGGTTAGGGTTAGGGTTAGGGTTATTTGGGCTAGGGTTAGGGTTAGGGTTATGGTTAGGGTTAGTTGGGTTAGGGTTATGGTTAGGGTTATTTTGGTAAAGGTTAGGCTTAGCGTAAGTGTTAGGGCTAGTTGGTTTAGGGTTAGGGTTAGGGTTATTTGGTTTAGGGTTAGGTTTAGGGTCTGGGTTAGGGTTAGGGCTAGGGTTATTTGGGCTAGGGTTAGGGTTAGGGTTAGAGTTAGGTTTAGGGTTAGGGTTAGGGTTAGGGTTATGGTTAGTTGGGTTTGGGTTATGGTTAGGGTTATTTTGGTAAAGGTTAGGCTTAGGGTTAGTGTTAGGGCTAGTTGGTTTAGGGTTAGGGTTAGGGTTATTTGGTTTAGGGTTAGGTTTAGGGTCAGGGTTAGGGTTAGGGCTAGGGTTATTTGGGCTAGGGTTAGGGTTAGGGTTAGGGTTAGGGTTAGGGTTATGTTTAGTTGGGTTTGGGTTATGGTTAGGGTTATTTTGGTAAAGGTTAGGCTTATGGTTAGTGTTAGGGCTAGTTGGTTTAGGGTTAGGGTTAGGGTTATTTGGTTTAGGGTTAGGTTTAGGGTCAGGGTTAGGGTTAGGGTTATTTGGGCTAGGGTTAGGGTTAGGGTTAGGGTTAGGGTTAGGGTTAGGGTTAGGGTTAGTTGGTTTAGGTTTATGCTTAGTGTTATTTTGGTGAAGGTTAGGCTTATGGTTAGTGTTAGGGCTAGTTGGTTTAGGGTTAGGGTTATGGTTATTTGGTTTAGGTTTAGGTTTAGGGTCAGGGTTAGGGTTAGGGTTAGGGTTATTTGGGCTAGGGTTAGGGTTAGGGTTAGGGTTAGGGTTAGGGTTAGGGTTAGGGTTAGTTGGGTTAGGGTTATGGTTAGGGTTATTTTGGTAAAGGTTAGGCTTATGGTTAGTGTTATGGCTAGTTGGTTTAGGGTTAGGGTTAGGGTTATTTGGTTTAGGGTTAGGTTTAGGGTCAGGGTTAGGGTTAGGGTTAGGGTTATTTGGGCTAGGGTTAGGGTTAGGGTTAGGGTTAGGGTTATGGTTAGTTTGGTTAGGGTTATGGTTAGGGTTATTTTGGTAAAGGTTAGGCTTATGGTTAGTGTTATGGCTAGTTGGTTTAGGGTTAGGGTTAGGGTTATTTGGTTTAGGGTTAGGTTTAGGGTCAGGGTTAGGGTTAGGGTTATTTGGGCTAGGGTTAGGGTTAGGGTTAGGGTTAGGGTTAGGGTTAGGGTTATGTTTATTTGGGTTTGGGTTATGGTTAGGGTTATTTTGGTAAAGGTTAGGCTCATGGTTAGTGTTAGGGCTAGTTGGTTTAGGGTTAGGGTTAGGGTTAT
The DNA here is from genome assembly GCF_052056855.1 of Sturnus vulgaris. Classification (NCBI taxonomy): domain Eukaryota; kingdom Metazoa; phylum Chordata; class Aves; order Passeriformes; family Sturnidae; genus Sturnus; species Sturnus vulgaris. The sequence goes on from NC_142245.1 coordinate 35,084,162, forward strand.
TTGGTTTAGGCTTAGGTTTAGGGTCAGGGTTAGGGTTAGGGTTATTTGGGCTAGGGTTAGGGTTAGGGTTAGGGTTAGGGTTAGGGTTAGGGTTAGGGTTAGGGTTAGGGTTAGGGTTAGGGTTAGGGTTATGGTTAGTTGGGTTAGCGTTGTGGTTAGGATTATTTTGGAAAAGGTTAGGCTTATGGTTAGTGTTAGGGCTAGTTGGTTTAGGGTTAGGGTTAGGGTTATTTGGTTTAGGGTTAGGTTTAGGGTCAGGGTTAGGGTTAGGGTTATTTGGGCTAGGGTTAGGGTTATGGTTAGGGTTTGGGTTAGGGTTAGGGTTATGGTTAGTTGGTTTAGGTTTATGCTTAGTGTTATTTTCGTAAAGGTTAGGCTTATGGTTAGTGTTAGGGCTAGTTGGTTTAGGGTTAGGGTTATGGTTATTTGGTTTAGGTTTAGGTTTAGGGTCAGGGTTAGGGTTAGGGTTATTTGGGCTAGGGTTAGGGTTAGGGTTAGGGTTAGGGTTAGGGTTAGGGTTATGGTTAGTTGGGTTAGGGTTATGGATAGGATTATTTTGGTAAAGGTTAGGCTTATGGTTAGTGTTAGGGCAAGTTGGTTTAGGGTTAGTGTTAGGGTTATATGGTTTAGGGTTAGGTTTAGGGTCAGGGTTAGGGTTAGGGTTAGGGTTATTTGGGCTAGGGTTAGGGTTAGGGTTAGGGTTAGGGTTAGGGTTAGGGTTAGGGTTAGGGTTATGGTTAGTTGGGTTAGGGTTATGGTTAGGGTTATTTTGGTAAAGGTTAGACTTATGGTTAGTGTTATGGCTAGTTGGTTTAGGGTTAGGGTTAGGGTTATTTGGTTTAGGGTTAGGTTTAGGGTCAGGGTTAGGGTTAGGGTTAGGGTTATTTGGGCTAGGGTTAGGGTTAGGGTTAGGGTTAGGGTTAGTTGGGTTAGGGTTATGGTTAGGGTTATTTTGGTAAAGGTTAGGCTTATGGTTAGTGTTAGGGCTAGTTGGTTTAGGGTTATGGTTAGGGTTATTTGGTTTAGGCTTAGGTTTAGGGTCAGGGTTAGGGTTAGGGTTAGGGTTATTTGGGCTAGGGTTAGTGTTAGGGTTAGGGTTAGGGTTAGGGTTAGGGTTAGGGTTAGGGTTAGGGTTAGTTGGGTTTGGGTTATGGTTAGGGTTATTTTGGTAAAGGTTAGGCTTATGGTTAGTGTTAGGGCTAGTTGGTTTAGGGTTATGGTTAGGGTTATTTGGTTTAGGGTTAGGTTTAGGGTCAGGGTTACGGTTGGGGTTAGGGTTATTTGGGCTAGGGTTAGGGTTAGGGTTAGGGTTAGGGTTAGGGTTATGGTTAGTTGGGTTAGGGTTATGGTTAGGTTTATTTTGGTAAAGGTTAGGCTTATGGTTAGTGTTAGGGCTAGTTGGTTTAGGGTTAGGGTTATGGTTATTTGGTTTAGGGTTAGGTTTAGGGTCAGGGTTAGGGTTAGGGTTATTTGGGCTAGGGTTAGGGTTAGGGTTAGGGTTAGGGTTAGGGTTAGGGTTAGTTGGGTTAGGGTTATGGTTAGGGTTATTTTGGTAAAGGTTAGGCTTATGGTTAGTGTTAGGGCTAGTTGGTTTAGGGTTATGGTTAGAGTTATTTGGTTTAGGGTTAGGTTTAGGGTCAGGGTTAGGGTTAGGGTTATTTGGGCTAGGGTTAGGGTTAGGGTTAGGGTTAGGGTTAGGGTTATTGTTAGTTGGGTTAGGGTTATGGTTAGGGTTATTTTGGTAAAGGTTAGGCTTATGGTTAGTGTTATGGCTAGTTGGTTTAGGGTTAGGGTTAGGGTTATTTGGTTTAGGGTTAGGTTTAGGGTCAGGGTTAGGGTTAGGGTTAGGGTTATTTGGGCTAGGGTTAGGGTTAGGGTTAGGGTTAGGGTTAGGGTTAGGGTTATGGTTAGTTGGGTTAGGGTTATGGTTAGGGTTATTTTGGTAAAGGTTAGGCTTATGGTTAGTGTTAGGGCAAGTTGGTTTAGGGTTAGGGTTATGGTTATTTGTTTTAGGGTTAGGTTTAGGGTCAGGGTTAGGGTTAGGGTTATTTGGGCTAGGGTTAGGGTTAGGGTTAGGGTTAGGGTTAGGGTTAGGGTTATGGTTAGTTGGGTTAGGGTTATGGTTAGGGTTATTTTGGTAAAGGTTAGGCTTATGGTTAGTGTTATGGCTAGTTGGTTTAGGGTTAGGGTTAGGGTTATTTGGTTTAGGGTTAGGGTTAGGGTCAGGGTTAGGGTTAGGGTTAGGGTTATTTGGGCTAGGGTTAGGGTTAGGGTTAGGGTTAGGGTTAGGGTTAGTTGGGTTAGGGTTATGGTTAGGGTTATTTTGGTAAAGGTTAGGCTTATGGTTAGTGTTAGGGCTAGTTGGTTTAGGGTTAGGGTTATGGTTATTTGGTTTAGGGTTAGGTTTAGGGTCAGGGTTAGGGTTAGGGTTATTTGGGCTAGGGTTAGGGTTAGGGTTAGGGTTAGGGTTAGTTGGGTTTGAGTTATGGTTAGGGTTATTTTGGTAAAGGTTAGGCTTATGGTTAGTGTTAGGGCTAGTTGGTTTAGGGTTATGGTTAGGGTTATTTGGTTTAGGGTTAGGTTTAGGGTCAGGGTTAGGGTTAGGGTTATTTGGGCTAGGGTTAGGGTTAGGGTTAGGGTTATGGTTACTTGGGTTAGGGTTATGGTTAGGGTTATTTTGGTAAAGGTTAGGCTTATGGTTAGTGTTAGGGCTAGTTGGTTTAGGGTTAGGGTTAGGGTTATTTGGTTTAGGGTTAGGTTTAGGGTCAGGGTTAGGGTTAGGGTTATTTGGGCTAGGGTTAGGGTTAGGGTTAGGGTTAGGGTTAGGGTTAGGGTTAGGGTTATGGTTAGTTGGGTTTGGGTTATGGTTAGGGTTATTTTGGTAAAGGTTAGGCTTATGGTTAGTGTTAGGGCTAGTTGGTTTAGGGTTATGGTTAGGGTTATTTGGTTTAGGCTTAGGTTTAGGGTCAGGGTTAGGGTTAGGGTTAGGGTTATTTGGGCTAGGGTTAGGGTTAGGGTTAGGGTTATGGTTAGTTGGGTTTGGGTTATGGTTAGGGTTATTTTGGTAAAGGTTAGGCTTATGGTTAGTGTTAGGGCTAGTTGGTTTAGGGTTATGGGTAGGGTTATTTGGTTTAGGGTTAGGTTTAGGGTCAGGGTTAGGGTTGGGGTTAGGGTTATTTGGGCTAGGGTTAGGGTTAGGGTTAGGGTTAGGGTTATGGTTAGTTGGGTTAGGGTTATGGTTAGGGTTATTTTGGTAAAGGTTAGGCTTATGGTTAGTGTAAGGGCTAGTTGGTTTAGGGTTAGGGTTATGGTTATTTGGTTTAGGGTTAGGTTTAGGGTCAGGGTTAGGGTTAGGGTTAGGGTTATTTGGGCTAGGGTTAGGGTTAGGGTTAGGGTTAGGGTTAGGGTTAGGGTTAGGGTTATGGTTAGTTGGGTTTGGGTTATGGTTAGGGTTATTTTGGTAAAGGTTAGGCTTATGGTTAGTGTTAGGGCAAGTTGGTTTAGGGTTATGGTTAGGGTTATTTGGTTTAGGGTTAGGTTTAGGGTCAGGGTTAGGGTTAGGGTTATTTGGGCTAGGGTTAGGGTTAGGGTTAGGGTTAGGGTTAGGGTTATGGTTAGTTGGGTTAGGGTTATGGTTAGGGTTATTTTGGTAAAGGTTAGGCTTATGGTTAGTGTTAGGGCTAGTTGGTTTAGGGTTAGGGTTAGGGTTATTTGGTTTAGGGTTAGGTTTAGGGTCAGGGTTAGGGTTGGGGTTAGGGTTATTTGGGCTAGGGTTAGGGTTAGGGTTAGGGTTAGGGTTAGGGTTAGGGTTAGGGTTATGGTTAGTTGGGTTAGGGTTATGGTTAGGGTTATTTTGGTAAAGGTTAGGCTTATGGTTAGTGTTAGGGCTAGTTGGTTTAGGGTTAGGGTTATGGTTATTTGGTTTAGGGTTAGGTTTAGGGTCAGGGTTAGGGTTAGGGTTAGGGTTATTTGGGCTAGGGTTAGGGTTAGGGTTAGGGTTAGGGTTAGGGTTAGGGTTAGGGTTAGGGTTAGGGTTATGGTTAGTTGGGTTTGGGTTATGGTTAGGGTTATTTTGGTAAAGGTTAGGCTTATGGTTAGTGTTAGGGCTAGTTGGTTTAGGGTTATGGTTAGGGTTATTTGGTTTAGGGTTAGGTTTAGGGTCAGGGTTAGGGTTAGGGTTATTTGGGCTAGGGTTAGGGTTAGGGTTAGGGTTAGGGTTAGGGTTAGTTGGGTTAGGGTTATGGTTAGGGTTATTTTGGTAAAGGTTAGGCTTATAGTTATTGTTATGGCTAGTTGGTTTAGGGTTAGGGTTAGGGTTATTTGGTTTAGGGTTAGGTTTAGGGTCAGGGTTAGGGTTAGGGTTATTTGGGCTAGGGTTAGGGTTAGGGTTAGGGTTAGGGTTAGGGTTAGTTGGGTTAGGGTTATGGTTAGGGTTATTTTGGTAAAGGTTAGGCTTATGGTTAGTGTTAGGGCTAGTTGGTTTAGGGTTATGGTTAGGGTTATTTGGTTTAGGGTTAGGTTTAGGGTCAGGGTTACGGTTGGGGTTAGGGTTATTTGGGCTAGGGTTAGGGTTAGGGTTAGGGTTAGGGTTAGGGTTATGGTTAGTTGGGTTAGGGTTATGGTTAGGTTTATTTTGGTAAAGGTTAGGCTTATGGTTAGTGTTAGGGCTAGTTGGTTTAGGGTTAGGGTTATGGTTATTTGGTTTAGGGTTAGGTTTAGGGTCAGGGTTAGGGTTAGGGTTAGGGTTAGGGTTATTTGGGCTAGGGTTAGGGTTAGGGTTAGGGTTAGGGTTAGGGTTAGGGTTAGGGTTAGGGTTAGTTTGGTTTGGGTTATGGTTAGGGTTATTTTGGTAAAGGTTAGGCTTATGGTTAGTGTTAGGGCTAGTTGGTTTAGGGTTAGGGTTAGGGTTATTTGGTTTAGGGTTAGGTTTAGGGTCAGGGTTAGGGTTAGGGTTAGGGTTAGGGTTATTTGGGCTAGGGTTAGGGTTATGGTTAGGGTTAGGGTTATGGTTAGTTGGGTTAGGGTTATGGTTAGGGTTATTTTGGTAAAGGTTAGGCTTATGGTTAGTGTTAGGGCTAGTTGGTTTAGGGTTATGGTTAGGGTTATTTGGTTTAGGGTTAGGTTTAGGGTCAGGGTTAGGGTTAGGGTTAGGGTTATTTGGGCTAGGGTTAGGGTTAGGGTTAGGGTTAGGGTTAGGGTTAGGGTTAGGGTTAGGGTTAGTTGGGTTTGGGTTATGGTTAGGGTTATTTTGGTAAAGGTTAGGCTTATGGTTAGTGTTAGGGCTAGTTGGTTTAGGGTTATGGTTAGGGTTATTTGGTTTAGGGTTAGGTTTAGGGTCAGGGTTAGGGTTAGGGTTATTTGGGCTAGGGTTAGGGTTAGGGTTAGGGTTAGGGTTATGGTTAGTTGGGTTAGGGTTATGGTTAGGGTTATTTTGGTAAAGGTTAGGCTTATGGTTAGTGTTAGGGCTAGTTGGTTTAGGGTTAGGGTTAGGGTTATCTGGTTTAGGGTTAGGTTTAGGGTCAGGGTTAGGGTTAGGGTTATTTGGGCTAGGGTTAGGGTTAGGGTTAGGGTTAGGGTTAGGGTTAGGGTTAGGGTTAGGGTTAGGGTTATGGTTAGTTGGGTTTGGGTTATGGTTAGGGTTATTTTGGTAAAGGTTAGGCTTATGGTTAGTGTTAGGGCTAGTTGGTTTAGGGTTATGGTTAGGGTTATTTGGTTTAGGCTTAGGTTTAGGGTCAGGGTTAGGGTTAGTGTTAGGGTTATTTGGGTTAGGGTTAGTGTTAGGGTTAGGGTTAGGGTTAGGGTTAGGGTTAGTTGGGTTTGGGTTATGGTTAGGGTTATTTTGGTAAAGGTTAGGCTTATGGTTAGTGTTAGGGCTAGTTGGTTTAGGGTTATGGTTAGGGTTATTTGGTTTAGGGTTAGGTTTAGGGTCAGGGTTACGGTTGGGGTTAGGGTTATTTGGGCTAGGGTTAGGGTTAGGGTTAGGGTTAGGGTTAGGGTTATGGTTAGTTGGGTTAGGGTTATGGTTAGGTTTATTTTGGTAAAGGTTAGGCTTATGGTTAGTGTTAGGGCTAGTTGGTTTAGGGTTATGGTTAGGGTTATTTGGTTTAGGGTTAGGTTTAGGGTCAGGGTTAGGGTTAGGGTTAGGGTTATTTGGGTAGGGTTAGGGTTAGGGTTATTTGGGCTAGGGTTAGGGTTAGGGTTATGGTTAGTTGGGTTTGGGTTATGGTTAGGGTTATTTTGGTAAAGGTTAGGCTTATGGTTAGTGTTAGGGCTAGTTGGTTTAGGGTTATGGTTAGGGTTATTTGGTTTAGGGTTAGGTTTAGGGTCAGGGTTAGGGTTAGGGTTATTTGGGCTAGGGTTTGGGTTAGGGTTAGGGTTAGGGTTAGGGTTAGGGTTAGGGTTAGTTGGGTTAGGGTTATGGTTAGGGTTATTTTGGTAAAGGTTAGGCTTATGGTTAGTGTTAGGGCTAGTTGGTTTAGGGTTATGGTTAGAGTTATTTGGTTTAGGGTTAGGTTTAGGGTCAGGGTTAGGGTTAGGGTTATTTGGGCTAGGGTTAGGGTTAGGGTTAGTGTTAGGGTTAGGGTTAGGGTTAGGGTTATGGTTAGTTGGGTTAGGGTTATGGTTAGGGTTATTTTGGTAAAGGTTAGGCTTATGGTTAGTGTTAGGGCTAGTTGGTTTAGGGTTAGGCTTAGGGTTATTTGGTTTAGGGTTAGGTTTAGGGTCAGGGTTAGGGTTAGGGTTAGGGTTATTTGGGCTAGGGTTAGGGTTAGGGTTAGGGTTAGGGTTAGGGTTATGGTTAGTTGGGTTAGGGTTATGGTTAGGGTTATTTTGGTAAAGGTTAGGCTTATGGTTAGTGTTAGGGCAAGTTGGTTTAGGGTTAGGGTTATGGTTATTTGGTTTAGGGTTAGGTTTAGGGTCAGGGTTAGGGTTAGGGTTATTTGGGCTAGGGTTAGGGTTAGGGTTAGGGTTAGGGTTAGGGTTATGGTTAGTTGGGTTAGGGTTATGGTTAGGGTTATTTTGGTAAAGGTTAGGCTTATGGTTAGTGTTATGGCTAGTTGGTTTAGGGTTAGGGTTATGGTTATTTGGTTTAGGGTTAGGTTTAGGGTCAGGGTTAGGGTTAGGGTTAGGGTTATTTGGGCTAGGGTTAGGGTTAGGGTTAGGGTTAGGGTTAGGGTTAGGGTTAGTTGGGTTAGGGTTATGGTTAGGGTTATTTTGGTAAAGGTTAGGCTTATGGTTAGTGTTAGGGCTAGTTGGTTTAGGGTTAGGGTTATGGTTATTTGGTTTAGGGTTAGGTTTAGGGTTAGGGTTAGGGTTAGGGTTAGGGTTAGGGTTAGGGTTAGGGTTAGGGTTAGGGTTAGGGTTAGGGTTAGGGTTAGGGCTAGGGTTAGGGTTAGGGCTAGGGTTAGGGTTAGGGTTAGGGTTAGGGTTAGTTGGGTTTGGTTTATGGTTAGGGTTATTTTGGTAAAGGTTAGGCTTATGGTTAGTGTTAGGGCTAGTTGGTTTAGGGTTATGGTTAGGGTTATTTGGTTTAGGCTTAGGTTTAGGGTCAGGGTTAGGGTTAGGGTTATTTGGGCTAGGGTTAGGGTTAGGGTTAGGGTTATGGTTAGTTGGGTTAGGGTTATGGTTAGGGTTATTTTGGTAAAGGTTAGCCTTATGGTTAGTGTTAGGGCTAGTTGGTTTAGGGTTATGGTTAGGGTTATTTGGTTTAGGCTTAGGTTTAGGGTCAGGGTTAGGGTTAGGGTTAGGGTTATTTGGGCTAGGGTTAGGGTTAGGGTTAGAGTTAGGGTTAGGGTTATGGTTAGTTGGGTTTGGGTTATGGTTAGGGTTATTTTGGTAAAGGTTAGGCTTATGGTTAGTGTTAGGGCTAGTTGGTTTAGGGTTATGGGTAGGGTTATTTGGTTTAGGGTTAGGTTTAGGGTCAGGGTTAGGGTTGGGGTTAGGGTTATTTGGGCTAGGGTTAGGGTTAGGGTTAGGGTTAGGGTTATGGTTAGTTGGGTTAGGGTTATGGTTAGGGTTATTTTGGTAAAGGTTAGGCTTATGGTTAGTGTAAGGGCTAGTTGGTTTAGGGTTATGGTTAGGGTTATTTGGTTTAGGGTTAGGTTTAGGGTCAGGGTTAGGGTTAGGGTTATTTGGGCTAGGGTTAGGGTTAGGGTTAGGGTTAGGGTTAGGGTTAGGGTTAGGGTTAGGGTTAGGGTTAGGGTTATGGTTAGTTGGGTTTGGGTTATGGTTAGGGTTATTTTGGTAAAGGTTAGGCTTATGGTTAGTGTTAGGGCTAGTTGGTTTAGGGTTATGGTTAGGGTTATTTGGTTTAGGGTTAGGTTTAGGGTCAGGGTTAGGGCTAGGGTAATTTGGGCTAGGGTTAGGGTTAGGGTTAGGGTTAGGGTTAGGGTTAGTTGGGTTAGGGTTATGGTTAGGGTTATTTTGGTAAAGGTTAGGCTTATGGTTAGTGTTAGGGCTAGTTGGTTTAGGGTTATGGTTAGGGTTATTTGGTTTAGGGTTAGGTTTAGGGTCAGGGTTAGGGTTGGGGTTAGGGTTATTTGGGCTAGGGTTAGGGTTAGGGTTAGGGTTAGGGTTAGGGTTATGGTTAGTTGGGTTAGGGTTATGGTTAGGGTTATTTTGGTAAAGGTTAGGCTTATGGTTAGTGTTAGGGCTAGTTGGTTTAGGGTTAGGGTTATGGTTATTTGGTTTAGGGTTAGGTTTAGGGTCAGGGTTAGGGTTAGGGTTAGGGTTATTTGGGCTAGGGTTAGGGTTAGGGTTAGGGTTAGGGTTAGGGTTAGGGTTAGGGTTAGGGTTAGGGTTAGGGTTATGGTTAGTTGGGTTAGGGTTATGGTTAGGGTTATTTTGGTAAAGGTTAGGCTTATGGTTAGTGTTAGGGCTAGTTGGTTTAGGGTTATGGTTAGGGTTATTTGGTTTAGGGTTAGGTTTAGGGTCAGGGTTAGGGTTAGGGTTATTTGGGCTAGGGTTAGGGTTAGGGGTAGGATTAGGGTTAGGGTTAGTTGGGTTAGGGTTATGGTTAGGGTTATTTTGGTAAAGGTTAGGCTTAGCGTTAGTGTTAGGGCTAGTTGGTTTAGGGTTATGGTTAGGGTTATTTGGTTTAGGGTTAGGTTTAGGGTCAGGGTTAGGGTTAGGGTTAGGGTTATTTGGGCTAGGGTTAGGGTTAGGGTTAGGGTTAGGGTTAGGGTTAGGGTTATGGTTAGTTGGGTTAGGGTTATGGTTAGGGTTATTTTGGTAAAGGTTAGGCTTATGGTTAGTGTTAGGGCTAGTTGGTTTAGGGTTATGGTTAGAGTTATTTGGTTTAGGGTTAGGTTTAGGGTCAGGGTTAGGGTTAGGGTTATTTGGGCTAGGGTTAGGGTTAGGGTTAGGGTTAGGGTTAGGGTTAGGGTTAGGGTTAGGGTTAGGGTTAGGGTTATTTGGGCTAGGGTTAGGGTTAGGGTTAGGGTTAGGGTTATGGTTAGTTGGGTTAGGGTTATGGTTAGGGTTATTTTGGTAAAGGTTAGGCTTATGGTTAGTGTTAGGGCTAGTTGGTTTAGGGTTAGGGTTAGGGTTATTTGGTTTAGGGTTAGGTTTAGGGTCAGGGTTAGGGTTAGGGTTATTTGGGCTAGGGTTAGGGTTAGGGTTAGGGTTAGGGTTAGGGTTAGGGTTAGGGTTATGGTTAGTTGGGTTTGGGTTATGGTTAGGGTTATTTTGGTAAAGGTTAGGCTTATGGTTAGTGTTAGGGCTAGTTGGTTTAGGGTTATGGTTAGGGTTATTTGGTTTAGGGTTAGGTTTAGGGTCAGGGTTAGGGTTAGGGTTATTTGGGCTAGGGTTAGGGTTAGGGTTAGGGTTAGGGTTTGGGTTAGGGTTAGGGTTATGGTTAGTTGGGTTAGGGTTATGGTTAGGATTATTTTGGTAAAAGTTAGGCTTATGGTTATGCTAGGGCTAGTTGGTTCAGGGTTAGGGTTAGGGTTATTTGGTTTAGGGTTAGGTTTAGGGTCAGGGTTAGGTTTTGGGTTAGGGTTATTTGGGCTAGGGTTAGGGTTAGGGTTAGGGTTAGTTGGGATAGGGTTATGGTTAGGGTTATTTTGGTAAAGGTTAGGCTTATGGTTAGTGTTAGGGCTAGTTGGTTGAGGGTTAGGGTTAGGGTTACTTGGTTTAGGGTTAGGTTTAGGGTCAGGGTTAGGGTTAGGGTTAGGGTTATTTGGGCTAGGGTTAGGGTTAGGGTTATGGTTAGGGTTAGTTGGGTTAGGGTTATGGTTAGGGTTATTTTGGTAAAGGTTAGGCTTAGCGTAAGTGTTAGGGCTAGTTGGTTTAGGGTTAGGGTTAGGGTTATTTGGTTTAGGGTTAGGTTTAGGGTCTGGGTTAGGGTTAGGGCTAGGGGTATTTGGGCTAGGGTTAGGGTTAGGGTTAGAGTTAGGTTTAGGGTTAGGGTTAGGGTTAGGGTTATGGTTAGTTGGGTTTGGGTTATGGTTAGGGTTATTTTGGTAAAGGTTAGGCTTAGGGTTAGTGTTAGGGCTAGTTGGTTTAGGGTTAGGGTTAGGGTTATTTGGTTTAGGGTTAGGTTTAGGGTCAGGGTTAGGGTTAGGGCTAGGGTTATTTGGGCTAGGGTTAGGGTTAGGGTTAGGGTTAGGGTTAGGGTTAGGGTTATGTTTAGTTGGGTTTGGGTTATGGTTAGGGTTATTTTGGTAAAGGTTAGGCTTATGGTTAGTGTTAGGGCTAGTTGGTTTAGGGTTATGGTTAGGGTTATTTGGTTTAGGGTTAGGTTTAGGGTCAGGGTTATGGTTAGGGTTATTTGGGCTAGGGTTAGGGTTAGGGTTAGGGTTAGGGTTAGGGTTAGGGTTAGGGTTAGTTGGTTTAGGTTTATGCTTAGTGTTATTTTGGTGAAGGTTAGGCTTATGGTTAGTGTTAGGGCTAGTTGGTTTAGGGTTAGGGTTATGGTTATTTGGTTTAGGTTTAGGTTTAGGGTCAGGGTTAGGGTTAGGGTTAGGGTTATTTGGGCTAGGGTTAGGGTTAGGGTTAGGGTTAGGGTTAGGGTTAGGGTTAGGGTTAGTTGGGTTAGGGTTATGGTTAGGGTTATTTTGGTAAAGGTTAGGCTTATGGTTAGTGTTATGGCTAGTTGGTTTAGGGTTAGGGTTAGGGTTATTTGGTTTAGGGTTAGGTTTAGGGTCAGGGTTAGGGTTAGGGTTAGGGTTATTTGGGCTAGGGTTAGGGTTAGGGTTAGGGTTAGGGTTATGGTTAGTTGGGTTAGGGTTATGGTTAGGGTTATTTTGGTAAAGGTTAGGCTTAGCGTTAGTGTTATGGCTAGTTGGTTTAGGGTTAGGGTTAGGGTTATTTGGTTTAGGGTTAGGTTTAGGGTCAGGGTTAGGGTTAGGGTTATTTGGGCTAGGGTTAGGGTTAGGGTTAGGGTTAGGGTTAGGGTTAGGGTTATGTTTATTTGGGTTTGGGTTATGGTTAGGGTTATTTTGGTAAAGGTTAGGCTTATGGTTAGTGTTAGGGCTAGTTGGTTTAGGGTTAGGGTTAGGGTTATTTGGTTTAGGCTTAGGTTTAGGGTCAGGGTTAGGGTTAGGGTTATTTGGGCTAGGGATAGGGTTAGGGTTAGGGTTAGGGTTAGGGTTAGGGTTAGGGTTAGGGTTATGGTTAGTTGGGTTAGCGTTGTGGTTAGGATTATTTTGGAAAAGGTTAGGCTTATGGTTAGTGTTAGGGCTAGTTGGTTTAGGGTTAGGGTTAGGGTTATTTGGTTTAGGGTTAGGTTTAGGGTCAGGGTTAGGGTTAGGGTTATTTGGGCTAGGGTTAGGGTTATGGTTAGGGTTTGGGTTAGGGTTAGGGTTATGGTTAGTTGGTTTAGGTTTATGCTTAGTGTTATTTTGGTAAAGGTTAGGCTTATGGTTAGTGTTAGGGCTAGTTGGTTTAGGGTTAGGGTTATGGTTATTTGGTTTAGGTTTAGGTTTAGGGTCAGGGTTAGGGTTAGGGTTATTTGGGCTAGGGTTAGGGTTAGGGTTAGGGTTAGGGTTAGGGTTAGGGTTAGGGTTATGGTTAGTTGGGTTAGGGTTATGGATAGGATTATTTTGGTAAAGGTTAGGCTTATGGTTAGTGTTAGGGCAAGTTGGTTTAGGGTTAGTGTTAGGGTTATATGGTTTAGGGTTAGGTTTAGGGTCAGGGTTAGGGTTAGGGTTAGGGTTATTTGGGCTAGGGTTAGGGTTAGGGTTAGGGTTAGGGTTAGGGTTAGGGTTAGGGTTATGGTTAGTTGGGTTAGGGTTATGGTTAGGGTTATTTTGGTAAAGGTTAGGCTTATGGTTAGTGTTATGGCTAGTTGGTTTAGGGTTAGGGATAGGGTTATTTGGTTTAGGGTTAGGTTTAGGGTCAGGGTTAGGGTTAGGGTTAGGGTTATTTGGGCTAGGGTTAGGGTTAGGGTTAGGGTTAGGGTTAGTTGGGTTAGGGTTATGGTTAGGGTTATTTTGGTAAAGGTTAGGCTTAGCGTTAGTGTTAGGGCTAGTTGGTTTAGGGTTAGGGTTAGGGTTATTTGGTTTAGGGTTAGGTTTAGGGTCAGGGTTAGGGTTAGGGTTATTTGGGCTAGGGTTAGGGTTAGGGTTAGGGTTAGGGTTAGGGTTAGGGTTAGGGTTATGCTAATTTGGGTTTGGGTTATGGTTAGGGTTATTTTGGTAAAGGTTAGGCTTATGGTTAGTGTTAGGGCAAGTTGGTTTAGGGTTAGGGTTAGGGTTATTTGGTTTAGGGTTAGGTTTTGGGTCAGGGTTAGGGTTAGGGTTAGGGTTATTTTGGCTAGGGTTAGGGTTAGGGTTATGGTTAGGGTTAGTTGGGTTAGGGTTATGGTTAGGGTTATTTTGGTAAAGGTTAGGCTTAGCGTTAGTGTTAGGGCTAGTTGGTTTAGGGTTAGGGTTAGGGTTATTTGGTTTAGGGTTAGGTTTAGGGTCAGGGTTAGGGTTAGGGTTAGGGTTATTTGGGCTAGGGTTAGGGTTAGGGTTAGGGTTAGTGTTAGGGTTAGGGTTAGGGTTAGTTGGGTTTGGGTTATGGTTAGGGTTATTTTGGTAAAGGTTAGGCTTAGGGTTAGTGTTAGGGCTAGTTGGCTTAGGGTTAGGGTTAGGGTTATTTGGTTTAGGGTTAGGTTTAGGGTCAGGGTTAGGGTTAGGGCTAGGGTTATTTGGGCTAGGGTTAGGGTTAGGGTTAGGGTTAGGGTTAGGGTTATGTTTAGTTGGGTTTGGGTTATGGTTAGGGTTATTTTGGTAAAGGTTAGGCTTATGGTTAGTGTTAGGGCTAGTTGGTTTAGGGTTAGGGTTAGGGTTATTTGGTTTAGGGTTAGGTTTAGGGTCAGGGTTAGGGTTAGGGTTATTTGGGCTAGGGTTAGGGTTAGGGTTAGGGTTAGGGTTAGGGTTAGGGTTAGGGTTAGTTGGTTTAGGTTTATGCTTAGTGTTATTTTGGTGAAGGTTAGGCTTATGGTTAGTGTTAGGGCTAGTTGGTTTAGGGTTAGGGTTATGGTTATTTGGTTTAGGTTTAGGTTTAGGGTCAGGGTTAGGGTTAGGGTTATTTGGGCTAGGGTTAGGGTTAGGGTTAGGGTTAGGGTTAGGGTTAGGGTTAGTTGGTTTAGGTTTATGCTTAGTGTTATTTTGGTGAAGGTTAGGCTTATGGTTAGTGTTAGGGCTAGTTGGTTTAGGGTTAGGGTTATGGTTATTTGGTTTAGGTTTAGGTTTAGGGTCAGGGTTAGGGTTAGGGTTATTTGGGCTAGGGTTAGGGTTAGGGTTAGGTTTAGGGTCAGGGTTAGGGTTAGGGTTAGGGTTATTTGGGCTAGGGTTAGGGTTATGGTTAGAGTTAGGGTTAGGGTTAGGGTTATGGTTAGTTGGGTTTGGGTTATGGTTAGGGTTATTTTGGTAAATGTTAGGCTTATGGTTAGTGTTAGGGCTAGTTGGTTTAGGGTTAGGGTTAGGGTTATTTGGTTTAGGGTTAGGTTTAGGGTCAGGGTTAGGGTTAGGGTTATTTGGGCTAGGGTTAGGGTTATGGTTAGGGTTTGGGTTAGGGTTAGGGTTATGGTTAGTTGGTTTAGGTTTATGCTTAGTGTTATTTTGGTAAAGGTTAGGCTTATGGTTAGTGTTAGGGCAAGTTGGTTTAGGGTTAGGGTTATGGTTATTTGGTTTAGGTTTAGGTTTAGGGTCAGGGTTAGGGTTAGGGTTATTTGGGCTAGGGTTAGGGTTAGGGTTAGGGTTAGGGTTAGGGTTAGGGTTATGGTTAGTTGGGTTAGGGTTATGGATAGGATTATTTTGGTAAAGGTTAGGCTTATGGTTAGTGTTAGGGCAAGTTGGTTTAGGGTTAGTGTTAGGGTTATATGGTTTAGGGTTAGGTTTAGGGTCAGGGTTAGGGTTAGGGTTAGGGTTATTTGGGCTAGGGTTAGGGTTAGGGTTAGGGTTAGGGTTAGGGTTAGGGTTAGGGTTATGGTTAGTTGGGTTAGGGTTATGGTTAGGGTTATTTTGGTAAAGGTTAGGCTTATGGTTAGTGTTATGGCTAGTTGGTTTAGGGTTAGGGTTAGGGTTATTTGGTTTAGGGTTAGGTTTAGGGTCAGGGTTAGGGTTAGGGTTAGGGTTATTTGGGCTAGGGTTAGGGTTAGGGTTAGGGTTAGGGTTAGTTGGGTTAGGGTTATGGTTAGGGTTATTTTGGTAAAGGTTAGGCTTAGCGTTAGTGTTAGGGCTAGTTGGTTTAGGGTTAGGGTTAGGGTTATTTGGTTTAGGGTTAGGTTTAGGGTCAGGGTTAGGGTTAGGGTTATTTGGGCTAGGGTTAGGGTTAGGGTTAGGGTTAGGGTTAGGGTTAGGGTTAGGGTTAGGGTTATGCTAATTTGGGTTTGGGTTATGGTTAGGGTTATTTTGGTAAAGGTTAGGCTTATGGTTAGTGTTAGGGCAAGTTGGTTTAGGGTTAGGGTTAGGGTTATTTGGTTTAGGGTTAGGTTTTGGGTCAGGGTTAGGGTTAGGGTTAGGGTTATTTTGGCTAGGGTTAGGGTTAGGGTTATGGTTAGGGTTAGTTGGGTTAGGGTTATGGTTAGGGTTATTTTGGTAAAGGTTAGGCTTAGGGTTAGTGTTAGGGCTAGTTGGTTTAGGGTTAGGGTTAGGGTTATTTGGTTTAGGGTTAGGTTTAGGGTCAGGGTTAGGGTTAGGGTTAGGGTTATTTGGGCTAGGGTTAGGGTTAGGGTTAGGGTTAGGGTTAGGGTTAGGGTTAGTTGGGTTTGGGTTATGGTTAGGGTTATTTTGGTGAAGGTTAGGCTTATGGTTAGTGTTAGGGCTAGTTGGTTTAGGGTTAGGGTTATGGTTATTTGGTTTAGGTTTAGGTTTAGGGTCAGGGTTAGGGTTAGGGTTATTTGGGCTAGGGTTAGGGTTAGGGTTAGGGTTAGGGTTAGGGTTAGGGTTAGGGTTAGGGTTAGGGTTAGGGTTATGGTTAGTTGGGTTAGGGTTATGGATAGGATTATTTTGGTAAAGGTTAGGCTTATGGTTAGTGTAAGGGCAAGTTGGTTTAGGGTTAGTGTTAGGGTTATATGGTTTAGGGTTAGGTTTAGGGTCAGGGTTAGGGTTAGGGTTAGGGTTATTTGGGCTAGGGTTAGGGTTAGGGTTAGGGTTAGGGTTAGGGTTAGGGTTAGGGTTAGGGTTAGTTGGGTTATGGTTATGGTTAGGGTTATTTTGGTAAAGGTTAGGCTTATGGTTAGTGTTATGGCTAGTTGGTTTAGGGTTAGGGTTAGGGTTATTTGGTTTAGGGTTAGGTTTAGGGTCAGGGTTAGGGTTAGGGTTATTTGGGCTAGGGTTAGGGTTAGGGTTAGGGTTAGGGTTAGGGTTAGGGTTAGGGTTAGTTGGGTTAGGGTTATGGTTAGGGTTATTTTGGTAAAGGTTAGGCTTAGCGTTAGTGTTAGGGCTAGTTGGTTTAGGGTTATGGTTAGGGTTATTTGGTTTAGGGTTAGGTTTAGGGTCAGGGTTAGGGTTAGGGTTAGGGTTATTTGGGCTAGGGTTAGGGTTAGGGTTAGGGTTAGGGTTAGGGTTATGGTTAGTTGGGTTAGGGTTATGCTTAGGGTTATTTTGGTAAAGGTTAGGCTTATGGTTAGTGTTAGGGCTAGTTGGTTTAGGGTTATGGTTAGGGTTATTTGGTTTAGGGTGAGGTTTAGGGTCAGGGTTAGGGTTAGGGTTATTTGGGCTAGGGTTAGGGTTAGGGTTAGGGTTAGGGTTAGGGTTAGGGTTATGGTTAGTTGGGTTAGGGTTATGGTTAGGGTTATTTTGGTAAAGGTTAGGCTTATAGTTAGTGTTATGGCTAGTTGGTTTAGGGTTAGGGTTATGGTTATTTGGTTTAGGGTTAGGTTTAGGGTCAGGGTTAGGGTTAGGGTTAGGGTTATTTGGGCTAGGGTTAGGGTTAGGGTTAGGGTTAGGGTTAGGGTTAGGGTTAGTTGGGTTAGGGTTATGGTTAGGGTTATTTTGGTAAAGGTTAGGCTTATGATTAGTGTTAGGGCTAGTTGGTTTAGGGTTAGGGTTAGGGTTATTTGGTTTAGGGTTAGGTTTAGGGTCAGGGTTAGGGTTAGGGTTAGGGTTATTTGGGCTAGGGTTAGGGTTAGGGTTAGGGTTAGGGTTAGGGTTAGTTGGGTTAGGGTTATGGTTAGGGTTATTTTGGTAAAGGTTAGGCTTATGGTTAGTGTTAGGGCTAGTTGGTTTAGGGTTAGGGTTATGGTTATTTGGTTTATGTTTAGGTTTAGGGTCAGGGTTAGGGTTAGGGTTATTTGGGCTAGGGTTAGGGTTAGGGTTAGGGTTAGGGTTAGGGTTAGGGTTAGGGTTAGGGTTAGGGTTAGGGTTATGGTTAGTTGGGTTAGGGTTATGGATAGGATTATTTTGGTAAAGGTTAGGCTTATGGTTAGTGTTAGGGCTAGTTGGTTTAGGGTTAGGGTTAGGGTTATATGGTTTAGGGTTAGGTTTAGGGTCAGGGTTAGGGTTAGGGTTAGGGTTATTTGGGCTAGGGTTAGGGTTAGGGTTAGGGTTAGGGTTAGGGTTAGGGTTAGGGTTAGTTGGGTTAGGGTTATGGTTAGGGTTATTTTGGTAAAGGTTAGGCTTATGGTTAGTGTTAGGGCTAGTTGGTTTAGGGTTAGTGTTAGGGTTATATGGTTTAGGGTTAGGTTTAGGGTCAGGGTTAGGGTTAGGGTTATTTGGGCTAGGGTTAGGGTTAGGGTTAGGGTTAGGGTTAGGGTTATGGTTAGTTGGGTTAGGGTTATGGTTAGGGTTATTTTGGTAAAGGTTAGGCTTATGGTTAGTGTTAGGGCAAGTTGGTTTAGGGTTAGGGTTATGGTTATTTGTTTTAGGGTTAGGTTTAGGGTCAGGGTTAGGGTTATTTGGGCTAGGGTTAGGGTTAGGGTTAGGGTTAGGGTTAGGGTTAGGGTTAGGGTTATGGTTAGTTGGGTTAGGGTTATGGTTAGGGTTATTTTGGTAAAGGTTAGGCTTATGGTTAGTGTTATGGCTAGTTGGTTTAGGGTTAGGGTTAGGGTTATTTGCTTTAGGGTTAGGTTTAGGGTCAGGGTTAGGGTTAGGGTTAGGGTTATTTGGGCTAGGGTTAGGGTTAGGGTTAGGGTTAGGGTTAGGGTTATGGTTAGTTGGGTTAGGGTTATGGTTAGGGTTATTTTGGTAAAGGTTAGGCTTATGGTTAGTGTTAGGGCAAGTTGGTTTAGGGTTAGGGTTATGGTTATTTGGTTTAGGGTTAGGTTTAGGGTCAGGGTTAGGGTTAGGGTTATTTGGGCTAGGGTTAGGGTTAGGGTTAGGGTTAGGGTTAGTTGGGTTTGGGTTATGGTTAGGGTTATTTTGGTAAAGGTTAGGCTTATGGTTAGTGTTAGGGCTAGTTGGTTTAGGGTTAGGGTTAGGGTTATTTGGTTTAGGGTTAGGTTTAGGGTCAGGGTTAGGGTTAGGGTTATTTGGGCTAGGGTTAGGGTTAGGGTTAGGGTTATGGTTAGTTGGGTTAGGGTTATGGTTAGGGTTATTTTGGTAAAGGTTAGGCTTATGGTTAGTGTTAGGGCTAGTTGGTTTAGGGTTAGGGTTAGGGTTATTTGGTTTAGGGTTAGGTTTAGGGTCAGGGTTAGGGTTAGGGTTATTTGGGCTAGGGTTAGGGTTAGGGTTAGGGTTAGGGTTAGGGTTAGGGTTAGGGTTATGGTTAGTTGGGTTTGGGTTATGGTTAGGGTTATTTTGGTAAAGGTTAGGCTTATGGTTAGTGTTAGGGCTAGTTGGTTTAGGGTTATGGTTAGGGTTATTTGGTTTAGGCTTAGGTTTAGGGTCAGGGTTAGGGTTAGGGTTATTTGGGCTAGGGTTAGGGTTAGGGTTAGGGTTAGGGTTAGGGTTAGGGTTAGGGTTATGGTTAGTTGGGTTTGGGTTATGGTTAGGGTTATTTTGGTAAAGGTTAGGCTTATGGTTAGTGTTAGGGCTAGTTGGTTTAGGGTTATGGGTATGGTTATTTGGTTTAGGGTTAGGTTTAGGGTCAGGGTTAGGGTTGGGGTTAGGGTTATTTGGGCTAGGGTTAGGGTTAGGGTTAGGGTTAGGGTTAGGGTTATGGTTAGTTGGGTTAGGGTTATGGTTAGGGTTATTTTGGTAAAGGTTAGGCTTATGGTTAGTGTAAGGGCTAGTTGGTTTAGGGTTAGGGTTATGGTTATTTGGTTTAGGGTTAGGTTTAGGGTCAGGGTTAGGGTTAGGGTTAGGGTTATTTGGGCTAGGGTTAGGGTTAGGGTTAGGGTTAGGGTTAGGGTTAGGGTTATGGTTAGTTGGGTTTGGGTTATGGTTAGGGTTATTTTGGTAAAGGTTAGGCTTATGGTTAGTGTTAGGGCAAGTTGGTTTAGGGTTATGGTTAGGGTTATTTGGTTTAGGGTTAGGTTTAGGGTCAGGGTTAGGGTTAGGGTTATTTGGGCTAGGGTTAGGGTTAGGGTTAGGGTTAGGGTTAGGGTTAGGGTTATGGTTAGTTGGGTTAGGGTTATGGTTAGGGTTATTTTGGTAAAGGTTAGGCTTATGGTTAGTGTTAGGGCTAGTTGGTTTAGGGTTATGGTTAGGGTTATTTGGTTTAGGGTTATGTTCAGGGTCAGGGTTAGGGTTGGGGTTAGGGTTATTTGGGCTAGGGTTAGGGTTAGGGTTAGGGTTAGGGTTAGGGTTATGGTTAGTTGGGTTAGGGTTATGGTTAGGGTTATTTTGGTAAAGGTTAGGCTTATGGTTAGTGTTATGGCTAGTTGGTTTAGGGTTAGGGTTAGGGTTATTTGGTTTAGGGTTAGGTTTAGGGTCAGGGTTAGGGTTAGGGTTAGGGTTATTTGGGCTAGGGTTAGGGTTAGGGTTAGGGTTAGGGTTAGGGTTAGTTGGGTTAGGGTTATGGTTAGGGTTATTTTGGTAAAGGTTAGGCTTATGGTTAGTGTTAGGGCTAGTTGGTTTAGGGTTAGGGTTATGGTTATTTGGTTTAGGGTTAGGTTTAGGGTCAGGGTTAGGGTTAGGGTTATTTGGGCTAGGGTTAGGGTTAGGGTTAGGGTTAGGGTTAGGGTTAGTTGGGTTTGGGTTATGGTTAGGGTTATTTTGGTAAAGGTTAGGCTTATGGTTAGTGTTAGGGCTAGTTGGTTTAGGGTTATGGTTAGGGTTATTTGGTTTAGGGTTAGGTTTAGGGTCAGGGTTAGGGTTAGGGTTATTTGGGCTAGGGTTAGGGTTAGGGTTAGGGTTAGGGTTAGTTGGGTTAGGGTTATGGTTAGGGTTATTTTGGTAAAGGTTAGGCTTAGCGTAAGTGTTAGGGCTAGTTGGTTTAGGGTTAGGGTTAGGGTTATTTGGTTTAGGGTTAGGTTTAGGGTCTGGGTTAGGGTTAGGGCTAGGGTTATTTGGGCTAGGGTTAGGGTTAGGGTTAGAGTTAGGTTTAGGGTTAGGGTTAGGGTTAGGGTTATGGTTAGTTGGGTTTGGGTTATGGTTAGGGTTATTTTGGTAAAGGTTAGGCTTAGGGTTAGTGTTAGGGCTAGTTGGTTTAGGGTTAGGGTTAGGGTTATTTGGTTTAGGGTTAGGTTTAGGGTCAGGGTTAGGGTTAGGGCTAGGGTTATTTGGGCTAGGGTTAGGGTTAGGGTTAGGGTTAGGGTTAGGGTTAGGGTTATGTTTAGTTGGGTTTGGGTTATGGTTAGGGTTATTTTGGTAAAGGTTAGGCTTATGGTTAGTGTTAGGGCTAGTTGGTTTAGGGTTATGGTTAGGGTTATTTGGTTTAGGGTTAGGTTTAGGGTCAGGGTTATGGTTAGGGTTATTTGGGCTAGGGTTAGGGTTAGGGTTAGGGTTAGGGTTAGGGTTAGGGTTAGGGTTAGTTGGTTTAGGTTTATGCTTAGTGTTATTTTGGTGAAGGTTAGGCTTATGGTTAGTGTTAGGGCTAGTTGGTTTAGGGTTAGGGTTATGGTTATTTGGTTTAGGTTTAGGTTTAGGGTCAGGGTTAGGGTTAGGGTTAGGGTTATTTGGGCTAGGGTTAGGGTTAGGGTTAGGGTTAGGGTTAGGGTTAGGGTTAGGGTTAGTTGGGTTAGGGTTATGGTTAGGGTTATTTTGGTAAAGGTTAGGCTTATGGTTAGTGTTATGGCTAGTTGGTTTAGGGTTAGGGTTAGGGTTATTTGGTTTAGGGTTAGGTTTAGGGTCAGGGTTAGGGTTAGGGTTAGGGTTATTTGGGCTAGGGTTAGGGTTAGGGTTAGGGTTAGGGTTATGGTTAGTTGGGTTAGGGTTATGGTTAGGGTTATTTTGGTAAAGGTTAGGCTTATGGTTAGTGTTATGGCTAGTTGGTTTAGGGTTAGGGTTAGGGTTATTTGGTTTAGGGTTAGGTTTAGGGTCAGGGTTAGGGTTAGGGTTATTTGGGCTAGGGTTAGGGTTAGGGTTAGGGTTAGGGTTAGGGTTATGTTTATTTGGGTTTGGGTTATGGTTAGGGTTATTTTGGTAAAGGTTAGGCTTATGGTTAGTGTTAGGGCTAGTTGGTTTAGGGTTAGGGTTAGGGTTATTTGGTTTAGGCTTAGGTTTAGGGTCAGGGTTAGGGTTAGGGTTATTTGGGCTAGGGATAGGGTTAGGGTTAGGGTTAGGGTTAGGGTTAGGGTTAGGGTTAGGGTTATGGTTAGTTGGGTTAGCGTTGTGGTTAGGATTATTTTGGAAAAGGTTAGGCTTATGGTTAGTGTTAGGGCTAGTTGGTTTAGGGTTAGGGTTAGGGTTATTTGGTTTAGGGTTAGGTTTAGGGTCAGGGTTAGGGTTAGGGTTATTTGGGCTAGGGTTAGGGTTATGGTTAGGGTTTGGGTTAGGGTTAGGGTTATGGTTAGTTGGTTTAGGTTTATGCTTAGTGTTATTTTGGTAAAGGTTAGGCTTATGGTTAGTGTTAGGGCTAGTTGGTTTAGGGTTAGGGTTATGGTTATTTGGTTTAGGTTTAGGTTTAGGGTCAGGGTTAGGGTTAGGGTTATTTGGGCTAGGGTTAGGGTTAGGGTTAGGGTTAGGGTTAGGGTTAGGGTTAGGGTTATGGTTAGTTGGGTTAGGGTTATGGATAGGATTATTTTGGTAAAGGTTAGGCTTATGGTTAGTGTTAGGGCAAGTTGGTTTAGGGTTAGTGTTAGGGTTATATGGTTTAGGGTTAGGTTTAGGGTCAGGGTTAGGGTTAGGGTTAGGGTTATTTGGGCTAGGGTTAGGGTTAGGGTTAGGGTTAGGGTTAGGGTTAGGGTTAGGGTTATGGTTAGTTGGGTTAGGGTTATGGTTAGGGTTATTTTGGTAAAGGTTAGGCTTATGGTTAGTGTTATGGCTAGTTGGTTTAGGGTTAGGGATAGGGTTATTTGGTTTAGGGTTAGGTTTAGGGTCAGGGTTAGGGTTAGGGTTAGGGTTATTTGGGCTAGGGTTAGGGTTAGGGTTAGGGTTAGGGTTAGTTGGGTTAGGGTTATGGTTAGGGTTATTTTGGTAAAGGTTAGGCTTAGCGTTAGTGTTAGGGCTAGTTGGTTTAGGGTTAGGGTTAGGGTTATTTGGTTTAGGGTTAGGTTTAGGGTCAGGGTTAGGGTTAGGGTTATTTGGGCTAGGGTTAGGGTTAGGGTTAGGGTTAGGGTTAGGGTTAGGGTTAGGGTTATGCTAATTTGGGTTTGGGTTATGGTTAGGGTTATTTTGGTAAAGGTTAGGCTTATGGTTAGTGTTAGGGCAAGTTGGTTTAGGGTTAGGGTTAGGGTTATTTGGTTTAGGGTTAGGTTTTGGGTCAGGGTTAGGGTTAGGGTTAGGGTTATTTTGGCTAGGGTTAGGGTTAGGGTTATGGTTAGGGTTAGTTGGGTTAGGGTTATGGTTAGGGTTATTTTGGTAAAGGTTAGGCTTAGCGTTAGTGTTAGGGCTAGTTGGTTTAGGGTTAGGGTTAGGGTTATTTGGTTTAGGGTTAGGTTTAGGGTCAGGGTTAGGGTTAGGGTTAGGGTTATTTGGGCTAGGGTTAGGGTTAGGGTTAGGGTTAGTGTTAGGGTTAGGGTTAGGGTTAGTTGGGTTTGGGTTATGGTTAGGGTTATTTTGGTAAAGGTTAGGCTTAGGGTTAGTGTTAGGGCTAGTTGGCTTAGGGTTAGGGTTAGGGTTATTTGGTTTAGGGTTAGGTTTAGGGTCAGGGTTAGGGTTAGGGCTAGGGTTATTTGGGCTAGGGTTAGGGTTAGGGTTAGGGTTAGGGTTAGGGTTATGTTTAGTTGGGTTTGGGTTATGGTTAGGGTTATTTTGGTAAAGGTTAGGCTTATGGTTAGTGTTAGGGCTAGTTGGTTTAGGGTTAGGGTTAGGGTTATTTGGTTTAGGGTTAGGTTTAGGGTCAGGGTTAGGGTTAGGGTTATTTGGGCTAGGGTTAGGGTTAGGGTTAGGGTTAGGGTTAGGGTTAGGGTTAGGGTTAGTTGGTTTAGGTTTATGCTTAGTGTTATTTTGGTGAAGGTTAGGCTTATGGTTAGTGTTAGGGCTAGTTGGTTTAGGGTTAGGGTTATGGTTATTTGGTTTAGGTTTAGGTTTAGGGTCAGGGTTAGGGTTAGGGTTATTTGGGCTAGGGTTAGGGTTAGGGTTAGGGTTAGGGTTAGGGTTAGGGTTAGTTGGTTTAGGTTTATGCTTAGTGTTATTTTGGTGAAGGTTAGGCTTATGGTTAGTGTTAGGGCTAGTTGGTTTAGGGTTAGGGTTATGGTTATTTGGTTTAGGTTTAGGTTTAGGGTCAGGGTTAGGGTTAGGGTTATTTGGGCTAGGGTTAGGGTTAGGGTTAGGTTTAGGGTCAGGGTTAGGGTTAGGGTTAGGGTTATTTGGGCTAGGGTTAGGGTTATGGTTAGAGTTAGGGTTAGGGTTAGGGTTATGGTTAGTTGGGTTTGGGTTATGGTTAGGGTTATTTTGGTAAATGTTAGGCTTATGGTTAGTGTTAGGGCTAGTTGGTTTAGGGTTAGGGTTAGGGTTATTTGGTTTAGGGTTAGGTTTAGGGTCAGGGTTAGGGTTAGGGTTATTTGGGCTAGGGTTAGGGTTATGGTTAGGGTTTGGGTTAGGGTTAGGGTTATGGTTAGTTGGTTTAGGTTTATGCTTAGTGTTATTTTGGTAAAGGTTAGGCTTATGGTTAGTGTTAGGGCTAGTTGGTTTAGGGTTAGGGTTATGGTTATTTGGTTTAGGTTTAGGTTTAGGGTCAGGGTTAGGGTTAGGGTTATTTGGGCTAGGGTTAGGGTTAGGGTTAGGGTTAGGGTTAGGGTTAGGGTTATGGTTAGTTGGGTTAGGGTTATGGATAGGATTATTTTGGTAAAGGTTAGGCTTATGGTTAGTGTTAGGGCAAGTTGGTTTAGGGTTAGTGTTAGGGTTATATGGTTTAGGGTTAGGTTTAGGGTCAGGGTTAGGGTTAGGGTTAGGGTTATTTGGGCTAGGGTTAGGGTTAGGGTTAGGGTTAGGGTTAGGGTTAGGGTTAGGGTTAGGGTTAGGGTTAGTTGGGTTAGGGTTATGGTTAGGGTTATTTTGGTAAAGGTTAGGCTTATGGTTAGTGTTATGGCTAGTTGGTTTAGGGTTAGGGTTAGGGTTATTTGGTTTAGGGTTAGGTTTAGGGTCAGGGTTAGGGTTAGGGTTAGGGTTATTTGGGCTAGGGTTAGGGTTAGGGTTAGGGTTAGGGTTAGTTGGGTTAGGGTTATGGTTAGGGTTATTTTGGTAAAGGTTAGGCTTAGCGTTAGTGTTAGGGCTAGTTGGTTTAGGGTTAGGGTTAGGGTTATTTGGTTTAGGGTTAGGTTTAGGGTCAGGGTTAGGGTTAGGGTTATTTGGGCTAGGGTTAGGGTTAGGGTTAGGGTTAGGGTTAGGGTTAGGGTTAGGGTTATGCTAATTTGGGTTTGGGTTATGGTTAGGGTTATTTTGGTAAAGGTTAGGCTTATGGTTAGTGTTAGGGCAAGTTGGTTTAGGGTTAGGGTTAGGGTTATTTGGTTTAGGGTTAGGTTTTGGGTCAGGGTTAGGGTTAGGGTTAGGGTTATTTTGGCTAGGGTTAGGGTTAGGGTTATGGTTAGGGTTAGTTGGGTTAGGGTTATGGTTAGGGTTATTTTGGTAAAGGTTAGGCTTAGGGTTAGTGTTAGGGCTAGTTGGTTTAGGGTTAGGGTTAGGGTTATTTGGTTTAGGGTTAGGTTTAGGGTCAGGGTTAGGGTTAGGGTTAGGGTTATTTGGGCTAGGGTTAGGGTTAGGGTTAGGGTTAGGGTTAGGGTTAGGGTTAGTTGGGTTTGGGTTATGGTTAGGGTTATTTTGGTGAAGGTTAGGCTTATGGTTAGTGTTAGGGCTAGTTGGTTTAGGGTTAGGGTTATGGTTATTTGGTTTAGGTTTAGGTTTAGGGTCAGGGTTAGGGTTAGGGTTATTTGGGCTAGGGTTAGGGTTAGGGTTAGGGTTAGGGTTAGGGTTAGGGTTAGGGTTAGGGTTAGGGTTATGGTTAGTTGGGTTAGGGTTATGGATAGGATTATTTTGGTAAAGGTTAGGCTTATGGTTAGTGTAAGGGCAAGTTGGTTTAGGGTTAGTGTTAGGGTTATATGGTTTAGGGTTAGGTTTAGGGTCAGGGTTAGGGTTAGGGTTAGGGTTATTTGGGCTAGGGTTAGGGTTAGGGTTAGGGTTAGGGTTAGGGTTAGGGTTAGGGTTATGTTAGTTGGGTTATGGTTATGGTTAGGGTTATTTTGGTAAAGGTTAGGCTTATGGTTAGTGTTATGGCTAGTTGGTTTAGGGTTAGGGTTAGGGTTATTTGGTTTAGGGTTAGGTTTAGGGTCAGGGTTAGGGTTAGGGTTATTTGGGCTAGGGTTAGGGTTAGGGTTAGGGTTAGGGTTAGGGTTAGGGTTAGGGTTAGTTGGGTTAGGGTTATGGTTAGGGTTATTTTGGTAAAGGTTATGCTTAGCGTTAGTGTTAGGGCTAGTTGGTTTAGGGTTATGGTTAGGGTTATTTGGTTTAGGGTTAGGTTTAGGGTCAGGGTTAGGGTTAGGGTTAGGGTTATTTGGGCTAGGGTTAGGGTTAGGGTTAGGGTTAGGGTTAGGGTTATGGTTAGTTGGGTTAGGGTTATGCTTAGGGTTATTTTGGTAAAGGTTAGGCTTATGGTTAGTGTTAGGGCTAGTTGGTTTAGGGTTATGGTTAGGGTTATTTGGTTTAGGGTGAGGTTTAGGGTCAGGGTTAGGGTTAGGGTTATTTGGGCTAGGGTTAGGGTTAGGGTTAGGGTTAGGGTTAGGGTTAGGGTTATGGTTAGTTGGGTTAGGGTTATGGTTAGGGTTATTTTGGTAAAGGTTAGGCTTATGGTTAGTGTTATGGCTAGTTGGTTTAGGGTTAGGGTTATGGTTATTTGGTTTAGGGTTAGGTTTAGGGTCAGGGTTAGGGTTAGGGTTAGGGTTATTTGGGCTAGGGTTAGGGTTAGGGTTAGGGTTAGGGTTAGGGTTAGGGTTAGTTGGGTTAGGGTTATGGTTAGGGTTATTTTGGTAAAGGTTAGGCTTATGATTAGTGTTAGGGCTAGTTGGTTTAGGGTTAGGGTTAGGGTTATTTGGTTTAGGGTTAGGTTTAGGGTCAGGGTTAGGGTTAGGGTTAGGGTTATTTGGGCTAGGGTTAGGGTTAGGGTTAGGGTTAGGGTTAGGGTTAGTTGGGTTAGGGTTATGGTTAGGGTTATTTTGGTAAAGGTTAGGCTTATGGTTAGTGTTAGGGCTAGTTGGTTTAGGGTTAGGGTTATGGTTATTTGGTTTATGTTTAGGTTTAGGGTCAGGGTTAGGGTTAGGGTTATTTGGGCTAGGGTTAGGGTTAGGGTTAGGGTTAGGGTTAGGGTTAGGGTTAGGGTTATGGTTAGTTGGGTTAGGGTTATGGATAGGATTATTTTGGTAAAGGTTAGGCTTATGGTTAGTGTTAGGGCTAGTTGGTTTAGGGTTAGGGTTAGGGTTATATGGTTTAGGGTTAGGTTTAGGGTCAGGGTTAGGGTTAGGGTTAGGGTTATTTGGGCTAGGGTTAGGGTTAGGGTTAGGGTTAGGGTTAGGGTTAGGGTTAGGGTTAGGGTTAGTTGGGTTAGGGTTATGGTTAGGGTTATTTTGGTAAAGGTTAGGCTTATGGTTAGTGTTAGGGCTAGTTGGTTTAGGGTTAGTGTTAGGGTTATATGGTTTAGGGTTAGGTTTAGGGTCAGGGTTAGGGTTAGGGTTATTTGGGCTAGGGTTAGGGTTAGGGTTAGGGTTAGGGTTAGGGTTATGGTTAGTTGGGTTAGGGTTATGGTTAGGGTTATTTTGGTAAAGGTTAGGCTTATGGTTAGTGTTAGGGCAAGTTGGTTTAGGGTTAGGGTTATGGTTATTTGTTTTAGGGTTAGGTTTAGGGTCAGGGTTAGGGTTATTTGGGCTAGGGTTAGGGTTAGGGTTAGGGTTAGGGTTAGGGTTAGGGTTAGGGTTAGGGTTATGGTTAGTTGGGTTAGGGTTATGGTTAGGGTTATTTTGGTAAAGGTTAGGCTTATGGTTAGTGTTATGGCTAGTTGGTTTAGGGTTAGGGTTAGGGTTATTTGCTTTAGGGTTAGGTTTAGGGTCAGGGTTAGGGTTAGGGTTAGGGTTATTTGGGCTAGGGTTAGGGTTAGGGTTAGGGTTAGGGTTAGGGTTATGGTTAGTTGGGTTAGGGTTATGGTTAGGGTTATTTTGGTAAAGGTTAGGCTTATGGTTAGTGTTAGGGCAAGTTGGTTTAGGGTTAGGGTTATGGTTATTTGGTTTAGGGTTAGGTTTAGGGTCAGGGTTAGGGTTAGGGTTATTTGGGCTAGGGTTAGGGTTAGGGTTAGGGTTAGGGTTAGTTGGGTTTGGGTTATGGTTAGGGTTATTTTGGTAAAGGTTAGGCTTATGGTTAGTGTTAGGGCTAGTTGGTTTAGGGTTAGGGTTAGGGTTATTTGGTTTAGGGTTAGGTTTAGGGTCAGGGTTAGGGTTAGGGTTATTTGGGCTAGGGTTAGGGTTAGGGTTAGGGTTATGGTTAGTTGGGTTAGGGTTATGGTTAGGGTTATTTTGGTAAAGGTTAGGCTTATGGTTAGTGTTAGGGCTAGTTGGTTTAGGGTTAGGGTTAGGGTTATTTGGTTTAGGGTTAGGTTTAGGGTCAGGGTTAGGGTTAGGGTTATTTGGGCTAGGGTTAGGGTTAGGGTTAGGGTTAGGGTTAGGGTTAGGGTTAGGGTTATGGTTAGTTGGGTTTGGGTTATGGTTAGGGTTATTTTGGTAAAGGTTAGGCTTATGGTTAGTGTTAGGGCTAGTTGGTTTAGGGTTATGGTTAGGGTTATTTGGTTTAGGCTTAGGTTTAGGGTCAGGGTTAGGGTTAGGGTTATTTGGGCTAGGGTTAGGGTTAGGGTTAGGGTTAGGGTTAGGGTTAGGGTTAGGGTTATGGTTAGTTGGGTTTGGGTTATGGTTAGGGTTATTTTGGTAAAGGTTAGGCTTATGGTTAGTGTTAGGGCTAGTTGGTTTAGGGTTATGGGTATGGTTATTTGGTTTAGGGTTAGGTTTAGGGTCAGGGTTAGGGTTGGGGTTAGGGTTATTTGGGCTAGGGTTAGGGTTAGGGTTAGGGTTAGGGTTAGGGTTATGGTTAGTTGGGTTAGGGTTATGGTTAGGGTTATTTTGGTAAAGGTTAGGCTTATGGTTAGTGTAAGGGCTAGTTGGTTTAGGGTTAGGGTTATGGTTATTTGGTTTAGGGTTAGGTTTAGGGTCAGGGTTAGGGTTAGGGTTAGGGTTATTTGGGCTAGGGTTAGGGTTAGGGTTAGGGTTAGGGTTAGGGTTAGGGTTATGGTTAGTTGGGTTTGGGTTATGGTTAGGGTTATTTTGGTAAAGGTTAGGCTTATGGTTAGTGTTAGGGCAAGTTGGTTTAGGGTTATGGTTAGGGTTATTTGGTTTAGGGTTAGGTTTAGGGTCAGGGTTAGGGTTAGGGTTATTTGGGCTAGGGTTAGGGTTAGGGTTAGGGTTAGGGTTAGGGTTAGGGTTATGGTTAGTTGGGTTAGGGTTATGGTTAGGGTTATTTTGGTAAAGGTTAGGCTTATGGTTAGTGTTAGGGCTAGTTGGTTTAGGGTTATGGTTAGGGTTATTTGGTTTAGGGTTATGTTCAGGGTCAGGGTTAGGGTTGGGGTTAGGGTTATTTGGGCTAGGGTTAGGGTTAGGGTTAGGGTTAGGGTTAGGGTTATGGTTAGTTGGGTTAGGGTTATGGTTAGGGTTATTTTGGTAAAGGTTAGGCTTATGGTTAGTGTTATGGCTAGTTGGTTTAGGGTTAGGGTTAGGGTTATTTGGTTTAGGGTTAGGTTTAGGGTCAGGGTTAGGGTTAGGGTTAGGGTTATTTGGGCTAGGGTTAGGGTTAGGGTTAGGGTTAGGGTTAGGGTTAGTTGGGTTAGGGTTATGGTTAGGGTTATTTTGGTAAAGGTTAGGCTTATGGTTAGTGTTAGGGCTAGTTGGTTTAGGGTTAGGGTTATGGTTATTTGGTTTAGGGTTAGGTTTAGGGTCAGGGTTAGGGTTAGGGTTATTTGGGCTAGGGTTAGGGTTAGGGTTAGGGTTAGGGTTAGGGTTAGTTGGGTTTGGGTTATGGTTAGGGTTATTTTGGTAAAGGTTAGGCTTAGCGTTAGTGTTAGGGCTAGTTGGTTTAGGGTTAGGGTTAGGGTTATATGGTTTAGGGTTAGGTTTAGGGTCAGGGTTAGGGTTAGGGTTATTTGGGCTAGGGTTAGGGTTAGGGCTAGGGTTATGGTTAGTTGGGTTAGGGTTATGGTTAGGGTTATTTTGGTAAAGGTTAGGCTTATGGTTAGTGTTAGGGCTAGTTGGTTTAGGGTTATGGTTAGGGTTATTTGGTTTAGGGTTAGGTTTAGGGTCAGGGTTAGGGTTGGGGTTAGGGTTATTTGGGCTAGGGTTAGGGTTAGGGTTAGGGTTAGGGTTAGGGTTAGGGTTAGGGTTAGGGTTATGGTTAGTTGGGTTAGGGTTATGGTTAGGGTTATTTTGGTAAAGGTTAGGCTTATGGTTAGTGTTAGGGCTAGTTGGTTTAGGGTTAGGGTTATGGTTATTTGGTTTAGGGTTAGGTTTAGGGTCAGGGTTAGGGTTAGGGTTAGGGTTATTTGGGCTAGGGTTAGGGTTAGGGTTAGGGTTAGGGTTAGGGTTAGGGTTAGGGTTAGGGTTAGGGTTAGGGTTATGGTTAGTTGGGTTTGGGTTATGGTTAGGGTTATTTTGGTAAAGGTTAGGCTTATGGTTAGTGTTAGGGCTAGTTGGTTTAGGGTTATGGTTAGGGTTATTTGGTTTAGGGTTAGGTTTAGGGTCAGGGTTAGGGTTAGGGTTATTTGGGCTAGGGTTAGGGTTAGGGTTAGGGTTAGGGTTAGGGTTAGGGTTATGGTTAGTTGGGTTAGGGTTATGGTTAGGGTTATTTTGGTAAAGGTTAGGCTTATGGTTAGTGTTAGGGCTAGTTGGTTTAGGGTTAGGGTTAGGGTTATTTGGTTTAGGGTTAGGTTTAGGGTCAGGGTTAGGGTTAGGGTTATTTGGGCTAGGGTTAGGGTTAGGGTTAGGGTTAGGGTTAGGGTTAGGGTTAGGGTTATGCTAATTTGGGTTTGGGTTATGGTTAGGGTTATTTTGGTAAAGGTTAGGCTTATGGTTAGTGTTAGGGCAAGTTGGTTTAGGGTTAGGGTTAGGGTTATTTGGTTTAGGGTTAGGTTTTGGGTCAGGGTTAGGGTTAGGGTTAGGGTTATTTTGGCTAGGGTTAGGGTTAGGGTTATGGTTAGGGTTAGTTGGGTTAGGGTTATGGTTAGGGTTATTTTGGTAAAGGTTAGGCTTAGCGTTAGTGTTAGGGCTAGTTGGTTTAGGGTTAGGGTTAGGGTTATTTGGTTTAGGGTTAGGTTTAGGGTCAGGGTTAGGGTTAGGGTTAGGGTTATTTGGGCTAGGGTTAGGGTTAGGGTTAGGGTTAGGGTTAGGGTTAGGGTTAGGGTTAGTTGGGTTTGGGTTATGGTTAGGGTTATTTTGGTAAAGGTTAGGCTTAGGGTTAGTGTTATTGCTAGTTGGCTTAGGGTTAGGGTTAGGGTTATTTGGTTTAGGGTTAGGTTTAGGGTTAGGGTTAGGGTTAGGGCTAGGGTTATTTGGGCTAGGGTTAGGGTTAGGGTTAGGGTTAGGGTTAGGGTTAGGGTTATGTTTAGTTGGGTTTGGGTTATGGTTAGGGTTATTTTGGTAAAGGTTAGGCTTATGGTTAGTGTTAGGGCTAGTTGGTTTAGGGTTAGGGTTAGGGTTATTTGGTTTAGGGTTAGGTTTAGGGTCAGGGTTAGGGTTAGGGTTATTTGGGCTAGGGTTAGGGTTAGGGTTAGGGTTAGGGTTAGGGTTAGGGTTAGGGTTATTTGGTTTAGGTTTATGCTTAGTGTTATTTTGGTGAAGGTTAGGCTTATGGTTAGTGTTAGGGCTAGTTGGTTTAGGGTTAGGGTTATGGTTATTTGGTTTAGGTTTAGGTTTAGGGTCAGGGTTAGGGTTAGGGTTATTTGGGCTAGGGTTAGGGTTAGGGTTAGGGTTAGGGTTAGGGTTAGGGTTAGGGTTAGGGTTAGGGTTAGGGTTATGGTTAGTTGGGTTAGGGTTATGGATAGGATTATTTTGGTAAAGGTTAGGCTTATGGTTAGTGTAAGGGCAAGTTGGTTTAGGGTTAGTGTTAGGGTTATATGGTTTAGGGTTAGGTTTAGGGTCAGGGTTAGGGTTAGGGTTAGGGTTATTTGGGCTAGGGTTAGGGTTAGGGTTAGGGTTAGGGTTAGGGTTAGGGTTAGGGTTAGGGTTAGTTGGGTTATGGTTATGGTTAGGGTTATTTTGGTAAAGGTTAGGCTTATGGTTAGTGTTATGGCTAGTTGGTTTAGGGTTAGGGTTAGGGTTATTTCGTTTAGGGTTAGGTTTAGGGTCAGGGTTAGGGTTAGGGTTAGGGTTATTTGGGCTAGGGTTAGGGTTAGGGTTAGGGTTAGGGTTAGGGTTAGGGTTAGGGTTAGGGTTAGTTGGGTTATGGTTATGGTTAGGGTTATTTTGGTAAAGGTTAGGCTTATGGTTAGTGTTATGGCTAGTTGGTTTAGGGTTAGGGTTAGGGTTATTTGGTTTAGGGTTAGGTTTAGGGTCAGGGTTAGGGTTAGGGTTAGTTGGGATAGGGTTAGGGTTAGGGTTAGGGTTAGGGTTAGGGTTAGGGTTAGGGTTAGTTTGGTTAGGGTTATGGTTAGGGTTATTTTGGTAAAGGTTAGGCTTAGCGTTAGTGTTAGGGCTAATTGGTTTAGGGTTATGGTTAGGGTTATTTGGTTTAGGGTTAGGTTTAGGGTCAGGGTTAGGGTTAGGGTTAGGGTTATTTGGGCTAGGGTTAGGGTTAGGGTTAGGGTTAGGGTTAGGGTTATGGTTAGTTGGGTTAGGGTTATGGTTAGGGTTATTTTGGTAAAGGTTAGGCTTATGGTTAGTGTTAGGGCTAGTTGGTTTAGGGTTATGGTTAGGGTTATTTGGTTTAGGGTGAGGTTTAGGGTCAGGGTTAGGGTTAGGGTTATTTGGGCTAGGGTTAGGGTTAGGGTTAGGGTTAGGGTTAGGGTTATGGTTAGTTGGGTTAGGGTTATGGTTAGGGTTATTTTGGTAAAGGTTAGGCTTATGGTTAGTGTTATGGCTAGTTGGTTTAGGGTTAGGGTTAGGGTTATTTGGTTTAGGGTTAGGTTTAGGGTCAGGGTTAGGGTTAGGGTTAGGGTTATTTGGGCTAGGGTTAGGGTTAGGGTTAGGGTTAGGGTTAGGGTTAGGGTTAGTTGGGTTAGGGTTATGGTTAGGGTTATTTTGGTAAAGGTTAGGCTTATGATTAGTGTTAGGGCTAGTTGGTTTAGGGTTAGGGTTAGGGTTATTTGGTTTAGGGTTAGGTTTAGGGTCAGGGTTAGGGTTAGGGTTAGGGTTATTTGGGCTAGGGTTAGGGTTAGGGTTAGGGTTAGGGTTATGGTTAGTTGGGTTAGGGTTATGGTTAGGGTTATTTTGGTAAAGGTTAGGCTTATGTTTAGTGTTAGGGCTAGTTGGTTTAGGGTTAGGGTTATGGTTATTTGGTTTAGGTTTAGGTTTAGGGTCAGGGTTAGGGTTAGGGTTATTTGGGCTAGGGTTAGGGTTAGGGTTAGGGTTAGGGTTAGGGTTAGGGTTAGGGTTAGGGTTAGGGTTAGGGTTATGGTTAGTTGGGTTAGGGTTATGGATAGGATTATTTTGGTAAAGGTTAGGCTTATGGTTAGTGTTAGGGCTAGTTGGTTTAGGGTTAGGGTTAGGGTTATATGGTTTAGGGTTAGGTTTAGGGTCAGGGTTAGGGTTAGGGTTAGGGTTATTTGGGCTAGGGTTAGGGTTAGGGTTAGGGTTAGGGTTAGGGTTAGGGTTAGTTGGGTTAGGGTTATGGTTAGGGTTATTTTGGTAAAGGTTAGGCTTATGGTTAGTGTTAGGGCTAGTTGGTTTAGGGTTAGTGTTAGGGTTATATGGTTTAGGGTTAGGTTTAGGGTCAGGGTTAGGGTTAGGGTTAGGGTTATTTGGGCTAGGGTTAGGGTTAGGGTTAGGGTTAGGGTTAGGGTTATGGTTAGTTGGGTTAGGGTTATGGTTAGGGTTATTTTGGTAAAGGTTAGGCTTATGGTTAGTGTTAGGGCAAGTTGGTTTAGGGTTAGGGTTATGGTTATTTGTTTTAGGGTTAGGTTTAGGGTCAGGGTTAGGGTTATTTGGGCTAGGGTTAGGGTTAGGGTTAGGGTTAGGGTTAGGGTTAGGGTTAGGGTTATGGTTAGTTGGGTTAGGGTTATGGTTAGGGTTATTTTGGTAAAGGTTAGGCTTATGGTTAGTGTTATGGCTAGTTGGTTTAGGGTTAGGGTTAGGGTTATTTGCTTTAGGGTTAGGTTTAGGGTCAGGGTTAGGGTTAGGGTTAGGGTTATTTGGGCTAGGGTTAGGGTTAGGGTTAGGGTTAGGGTTAGGGTTATGGTTAGTTGGGTTAGGGTTATGGTTAGGGTTATTTTGGTAAAGGTTAGGCTTATGGTTAGTGTTAGGGCTAGTTGGTTTAGGGTTAGGGTTATGGTTATTTGGTTTAGGGTTAGGTTTAGGGTCAGGGTTAGGGTTAGGGTTATTTGGGCTAGGGTTAGGGTTAGGGTTAGGGTTAGGGTTAGTTGGGTTTGGGTTATGGTTAGGGTTATTTTGGTAAAGGTTAGGCTTATGGTTAGTGTTAGGGCTAGTTGGTTTAGGGTTATGGTTAGGGTTATTTGGTTTAGGGTTAGGTTTAGGGTCAGGGTTAGGGTTAGGGTTATTTGGGCTAGGGTTAGGGTTAGGGTTAGGGTTATGGTTAGTTGGGTTAGGGTTATGGTTAGGGTTATTTTGGTAAAGGTTAGGCTTATGGTTAGTGTTAGGGCTAGTTGGTTTAGGGTTAGGGTTAGGGTTATTTGGTTTAGGGTTAGGTTTAGGGTCAGGGTTAGGGTTAGGGTTATTTGGGCTAGGGTTATGGTTAGGGTTAGGGTTAGGGTTAGGGTTAGGGTTATGGTTAGTTGGGTTTGGGTTATGGTTAGGGTTATTTTGGTAAAGGTTAGGCTTATGGTTAGTGTTAGGGCTAGTTGGATTAGGGTTATGGTTAGGGTTATTTGGTTTAGGCTTAGGTTTAGGGTCAGGGTTAGGGTTAGGGTTAGGGTTATTTGGGCTAGGGTTAGGGTTAGGGTTAGGGTTAGGGTTAGGGTTAGGGTTAGGGTTATGGTTAGTTGGGTTTGGGTTATGGTTAGGGTTATTTTGGTAAAGGTTAGGCTTATGGTTAGTGTTAGGGCTAGTTGGTTTAGGGTTATGGGTAGGGTTATTTGGTTTAGGGTTAGGTTTAGGGTCAGGGTTAGGGTTGGGGTTAGGGTTATTTGGGCTAGGGTTAGGGTTAGGGTTAGGGTTAGGGTTAGGGTTATGGTTAGTTGGGTTAGGGTTATGGTTAGGGTTATTTTGGTAAAGGTTAGGCTTATGGTTAGTGTAAGGGCTAGTTGGTTTAGGGTTAGGGTTATGGTTATTTGGTTTAGGGTTAGGTTTAGGGTCAGGGTTAGGGTTAGGGTTAGGGTTATTTGGGCTAGGGTTAGGGTTAGGGTTAGGGTTAGGGTTAGGGTTAGGGTTAGGGTTAGGGTTATGGTTAGTTGGGTTTGGGTTATGGTTAGGGTTATTTTGGTAAAGGTTAGGCTTATGGTTAGTGTTAGGGCAAGTTGGTTTAGGGTTATGGTTAGGGTTATTTGGTTTAGGGTTAGGTTTAGGGTCAGGGTTAGGGTTAGGGTTATTTGGGCTAGGGTTAGGGTTAGGGTTAGGGTTAGGGTTAGGGTTATGGTTAGTTGGGTTAGGGTTATGGTTAGGGTTATTTTGGTAAAGGTTAGGCTTATGGTTAGTGTTAGGGCTAGTTGGTTTAGGGTTATGGTTAGGGTTATTTGGTTTAGGGTTATGTTTAGGGTCAGGGTTAGGGTTGGGGTTAGGGTTATTTGGGCTAGGGTTAGGGTTAGGGTTAGGGTTAGGGTTAGGGTTATGGTTAGTTGGGTTAGGGTTATGGTTAGGGTTATTTTGGTAAAGGTTAGGCTTATGGTTAGTGTTATGGCTAGTTGGTTTAGGGTTAGGGTTAGGGTTATTTGGTTTAGGGTTAGGTTTAGGGTCAGGGTTAGGGTTAGGGTTAGGGTTATTTGGGCTAGGGTTAGGGTTAGGGTTAGGGTTAGGGTTAGGGTTAGTTGGGTTAGGGTTATGGTTAGGGTTATTTTGGTAAAGGTTAGGCTTATGGTTAGTGTTAGGGCTAGTTGGTTTAGGGTTAGGGTTATGGTTATTTGGTTTAGGGTTAGGTTTAGGGTCAGGGTTAGGGTTAGGGTTATTTGGGCTAGGGTTAGGGTTAGGGTTAGGGTTAGGGTTAGTTGGGTTTGGGTTATGGTTAGGGTTATTTTGGTAAAGGTTAGGCTTATGGTTAGTGTTAGGGCTAGTTGGTTTAGGGTTATGGTTAGGGTTATTTGGTTTAGGGTTAGGTTTAGGGTCAGGGTTAGGGTTAGGGTTATTTGGGCTAGGGTTAGGGTTAGGGTTAGGGTTATGGTTAGTTGGGTTAGGGTTATGGTTAGGGTTATTTTGGTAAAGGTTAGGCTTATGGTTAGTGTTATGGCTAGTTGGTTTAGGGTTAGGGTTAGGGTTATTTGGTTTAGGGTTAGGTTTAGGGTCAGGGTTAGGGTTGGGGTTAGGGTTATTTGGGCTAGGGTTAGGGTTAGGGTTAGGGTTAGGGTTATGGTTAGTTGGGTTAGGGTTATGGTTAGGGTTATTTTGGTAAAGGTTAGGCTTATGGTTAGTGTAAGGGCTAGTTGGTTTAGGGTTAGGGTTATGGTTATTTGGTTTAGGGTTAGGTTTAGGGTCAGGGTTAGGGTTAGGGTTAGGGTTATTTGGGCTAGGGTTAGGGTTAGGGTTAGGGTTAGGGTTAGGGTTATGGTTAGTTGGGTTTGGGTTATGGTTAGGGTTATTTTGGTAAAGGTTAGGCTTATGGTTAGTGTTAGGGCTAGTTGGTTTAGGGTTATGGTTAGGGTTATTTGGTTTAGGGTTAGGTTTAGGGTCAGGGTTAGGGTTAGGGTTATTTGGGCTAGGGTTAGGGTTAGGGCTAGGGTTATGGTTAGTTGGGTTAGGGTTATGGTTAGGGTTATTTTGGTAAAGGTTAGGCTTATGGTTAGTGTTAGGGCTAGTTGGTTTAGGGTTATGGTTAGGGTTATTTGGTTTAGGGTTAGGTTTAGGGTCAGGGTTAGGGTTGGGGTTAGGGTTATTTGGGCTAGGGTTAGGGTTAGGGTTAGGGTTAGGGTTAGGGTTAGGGTTAGGGTTAGGGTTATGGTTAGTTGGGTTAGGGTTATGGTTAGGGTTATTTTGGTAAAGGTTAGGCTTATGGTTAGTGTTAGGGCTAGTTGGTTTAGGGTTAGGGTTATGGTTATTTGGTTTAGGGTTAGGTTTAGGGTCAGGGTTAGGGTTAGGGTTAGGGTTATTTGGGCTAGGGTTAGGGTTAGGGTTAGGGTTAGGGTTAGGGTTAGGGTTAGGGTTAGGGTTAGGGTTATGGTTAGTTGGGTTTGGGTTATGGTTAGGGTTATTTTGGTAAAGGTTAGGCTTATGGTTAGTGTTAGGGCTAGTTGGTTTAGGGTTATGGTTAGGGTTATTTGGTTTAGGGTTAGGTTTAGGGTCAGGGTTAGGGTTAGGGTTATTTGGGCTAGGGTTAGGGTTAGGGTTAGGGTTAGGGTTAGGGTTATGGTTAGTTGGGTTAGGGTTATGGTTAGGGTTATTTTGGTAAAGGTTAGGCTTAGCGTTAGTGTTAGGGCTAGTTGGTTTAGGGTTAGGGTTAGGGTTATTTGGTTTAGGGTTAGGTTTAGGGTCAGGGTTAGGGTTAGGGTTATTTGGGCTAGGGTTAGGGTTAGGGTTAGGGTTAGGGTTAGGGTTAGGGTTAGGGTTATGCTAATTTGGGTTTGGGTTATGGTTAGGGTTATTTTGGTAAAGGTTAGGCTTATGGTTAGTGTTAGGGCAAGTTGGTTTAGGGTTAGGGTTAGGGTTATTTGGTTTAGGGTTAGGTTTTGGGTCAGGGTTAGGGTTAGGGTTAGGGTTATTTTGGCTAGGGTTAGGGTTAGGGTTATGGTTAGGGTTAGTTGGGTTAGGGTTATGGTTAGGGTTATTTTGGTAAAGGTTAGGCTTAGCGTTAGTGTTAGGGCTAGTTGGTTTAGGGTTAGGGTTAGGGTTATTTGGTTTAGGGTTAGGTTTAGGGTCAGGGTTAGGGTTAGGGTTAGGGTTATTTGGGCTAGGGTTAGGGTTAGGGTTAGGGTTAGGGTTAGGGTTAGGGTTAGGGTTAGTTGGGTTTGGGTTATGGTTAGGGTTATTTTGGTAAAGGTTAGGCTTAGGGTTAGTGTTAGGGCTAGTTGGCTTAGGGTTAGGGTTAGGGTTATTTGGTTTAGGGTTAGGTTTAGGGTTAGGGTTAGGGTTAGGGCTAGGGTTATTTGGGCTAGGGTTAGGGTTAGGGTTAGGGTTAGGGTTAGGGTTATGTTTAGTTGGGTTTGGGTTATGGTTAGGGTTATTTTGGTAAAGGTTAGGCTTATGGTTAGTGTTAGGGCTAGTTGGTTTAGGGTTAGGGTTAGGGTTATTTGGTTTAGGGTTAGGTTTAGGGTCAGGGTTAGGGTTAGGGTTATTTGGGCTAGGGTTAGGGTTAGGGTTAGGGTTAGGGTTAGGGTTAGGGTTAGGGTTATTTGGTTTAGGTTTATGCTTAGTGTTATTTTGGTGAAGGTTAGGCTTATGGTTAGTGTTAGGGCTAGTTTGTTTAGGGTTAGGGTTATGGTTATTTGGTTTAGGTTTAGGTTTAGGGTCAGGGTTAGGGTTAGGGTTATTTGGTTTAGGGTTAGGGTTAGGGTTAGGGTTAGGGTTAGGGTTAGGGTTAGGGTTAGGGTTATGGTTAGTTGGGTTAGGGTTATGGATAGGATTATTTTGGTAAAGGTTAGGCTTATGGTTAGTGTAAGGGCAAGTTGGTTTAGGGTTAGTGTTAGGGTTATATGGTTTAGGGTTAGGTTTAGGGTCAGGGTTAGGGTTAGGGTTAGGGTTATTTGGGCTAGGGTTAGGGTTAGGGTTAGGGTTAGGGTTAGGGTTAGGGTTAGGGTTAGGGTTAGGGTTAGTTGGGTTATGGTTATGGTTAGGGTTATTTTGGTAAAGGTTAGGCTTATGGTTAGTGTTATGGCTAGTTGGTTTAGGGTTAGGGTTAGGGTTATTTGGTTTAGGGTTAGGTTTAGGGTCAGGGTTAGGGTTAGGGTTATTTGGGCTAGGGTTAGGGTTAGGGTTAGGGTTAGGGTTAGGGTTAGGGTTAGGGTTAGGGTTAGTTGGGTTAGGGTTATGGTTAGGGTTATTTTGGTAAAGGTTAGGCTTAGCGTTAGTGTTAGGGCTAGTTGGTTTAGGGTTATGGTTAGGGTTATTTGGTTTAGGGTTAGGTTTAGGGTCAGGGTTAGGGTTAGGGTTAGGGTTATTTGGGCTAGGGTTAGGGTTAGGGTTAGGGTTAGGGTTATGGTTAGTTGGGTTTGGGTTATGGTTAGGGTTATTTTGGTAAAGGTTAGGCTTATGGTTAGTGTTAGGGCTAGTTGGTTTAGGGTTATGGTTAGGGTTATTTGGTTTAGGGTTAGGTTTAGGGTCAGGGTTAGGGTTAGGGTTATTTGGGCTAGGGTTAGGGTTAGGGTTAGGGTTAGGGTTAGGGTTATGGTTAGTTGGGTTAGGGTTATGGTTAGGGTTATTTTGGTAAAGGTTAGGCTTATGGTTAGTGTTATGGCTAGTTGGTTTAGGGTTAGGGTTAGGGTTATTTGGTTTAGGGTTAGGTTTAGGGTCAGGGTTAGGGTTAGGGTTAGGGTTATTTGGGCTAGGGTTAGGGTTAGGGTTAGGGTTAGGGTTAGGGTTATGGTTAGTTGGGTTAGGGTTATGGTTAGGGTTATTTTGGTAAAGGTTAGGCTTATGGTTAGTGTTAGGGCTAGTTGGTTTAGGGTTAGGGTTATGGTTATTTGGTTTAGGGTTAGGTTGAGGGTCAGGGTCAGGGTTAGGGTTAGGGTTATTTGGGCTAGGGTTAGGGTTAGGGTTAGGGTTAGGGTTAGGGTTAGTTGGGATAGGGTTAGGGTTAGGGTTAGGGTTAGGGTTAGGGTTAGGGTTAGGGTTAGGGTTAGGGTTAGGGTTAGGGTTAGTTCGGTTTGGGTTATGGTTAGGGTTATTTTGGTAAAGGTTAGGCCTATGGTTAGTGTTATGGCTAGTTGGTTTAGGGTTAGGGTTAGGGTTATTTGGTTTAGGGTTAGGTTTAGGGTCAGGGTTAGGGTTAGGGTTAGGGTTATTTGGGCTAGGGTTAGGGTTAGGGTTAGGGTTAGGGTTAGGGTTAGGGTTATGGTTAGTTGGGTTAGGGTTATGGTTAGGGTTATTTTGGTAAAGGTTAGGCTTATGGTTAGTGTTAGGGCTAGTTGGTTTAGGGTTAGGGTTAGGGTTATTTGGTTTAGGGTTAGGTTTAGGGTCAGGGTTAGGGTTAGGGTTAGGGTTATTTGGGCTAGGGTTAGGGTTAGGGTTAGGGTTAGGGTTATGGTTAGTTGGGTTAGGGTTATGGTTAGGGTTATTTTGGTAAAGGTTTGGCTTATGGTTAGTGTTAGGGCTAGTTGGTTTAGGGTTAGGGTTAGGGTTATTTGGTTTAGGGTTAGGTTTAGGGTCAGGGTTAGGGTTAGGGTTAGGGTTATTTGGGCTAAGGTTAGGGTTAGGGTTAGGGTTATGTTTAGGGTTAGGGTTATGGTTAGTTGGGTTAGGGTTATGGTTAGGGTTATTTTGGTAAAGGTTAGGCTTATGGTTAGTGTTATGGCTAGTTGGTTTAGGGTTAGGGTTAGGGTTATTTGGTTTAGGGTTAGGTTTAGGGTCAGGGTTAGGGTTAGGGTTAGGGTTATTTGGGCTAGCGTTAGGGTTAGGGTTAGGGTTAGGGTTAGGGTTAGGGTTATGGTTAGTTGCGTTAGGGTTATGGTTAGGGTTATTTTGGTAAAGGTTAGGCTTATGGTTAGTGTTAGGGCTAGTTGGTTTAGGGTTAGGGTTAGGGTTATTTGGTTTAGGGTTAGGTTTAGGGTCAGGGTTAGGGTTAGGGTTATTTGGGCTAGGGTTAGGGTTAGGGTTAGGGTTAGGGTTAGGGTTATGGTTAGTTGGGTTTGGGTTATGGTTAGGGTTATTTTGGTAAAGGTTAGGCTTATGGTTAGTGTTAGGGCTAGTTGGTTTAGGGTTATGGTTAGGGTTATTTGGTTTAGGGTTAGGTTTAGGGTCAGGGTTAGGGTTAGGGTTATTTGGGCTAGGGTTAGGGTTAGGGTTATGGTTAGTTGGGTTTGGGTTATGGTTAGGGTTATTTTGGTAAAGGTTAGGCTTATGGTTAGTGTTAGGGCTATTTGGTTTAGGGTTATGGTTAGGGTTATTTGGTTTAGGGTTAGGTTTAGGGTCAGGGTTAGGGTTAGGGTTATTTGGGCTAGGGTTAGGGTTAGGGTTAGGGTTAGGGTTAGGGTTAGGGTTAGGGTTATTTGGTTTAGGTTTATGCTTAGTGTTATTTTGGTGAAGGTTAGGCTTATGGTTAGTGTTAGGGCTAGTTGGTTTAGGGTTATGGTTAGGGTTATTTGGTTTAGGGTTAGGTTTAGGGTCAGGGTTAGGGTTAGGGTTAGGGTTATTTGGGCTAGGGTTAGGGTTAGGGTTAGGGTTAGGGTTATGGTTAGTTGGGTTAGGGTTATGGTTAGGGTTATTTTGGTAAAGGTTAGGCTTATGGTTAGTGTTAGGGCTAGTTGGTTTAGGGTTATGGTTAGGGTTATTTGGTTTAGGGTTAGGTTTAGGGTCAGGGTTAGGGTTAGGGTTATTTGGGCTAGGGTTAGGGTTAGGGTTAGGGTTAGGGTTAGGGTTATGGTTAGTTGGGTTAGGGTTATGGTTAGGGTTATTTTGGTAAAGGTTAGGCTTATGGTTAGTGTTATGGCTAGTTGGTTTAGGGTTAGGGTTAGGGTTATTTGGTTTAGGGTTAGGTTTAGGGTCAGGGTTAGGGTTAGGGTTAGGGTTATTTGGGCTAGGGTTAGGGTTAGGGTTAGGGTTAGGGTTAGGGTTATGGTTAGTTGGGTTAGGGTTATGGTTAGGGTTATTTTGGTAAAGGTTAGGCTTATGGTTAGTGTTAGGGCTAGTTGGTTTAGGGTTAGGGTTATGGTTATTTGGTTTAGGGTTAGGTTGAGGGTCAGGGTCAGGGTTAGGGTTAGGGTTATTTGGGCTAGGGTTAGGGTTAGGGTTAGGGTTAGGGTTAGGCTTAGTTGGGATAGGGTTAGGGTTAGGGTTAGGGTTAGGGTTAGGGTTAGGGTTAGGGTTAGGGTTAGGGTTAGGGTTAGGGTTAGGGTTAGTTCGGTTTGGGTTATGGTTAGGGTTATTTTGGTAAAGGTTAGGCCTATGGTTAGTGTTATGGCTAGTTGGTTTAGGGTTAGGGTTAGGGTTATTTGGTTTAGGGTTAGGTTTAGGGTCAGGGTTAGGGTTAGGGTTAGGGTTATTTGGGCTAGGGTTAGGGTTAGGGTTAGGGTTAGGGTTAGGGTTAGGGTTATGGTTAGTTGGGTTAGGGTTATGGTTAGGGTTATTTTGGTAAAGGTTAGGCTTATGGTTAGTGTTAGGGC
The DNA here is from genome assembly GCF_052056855.1 of Sturnus vulgaris. Taxonomy (NCBI): domain Eukaryota; kingdom Metazoa; phylum Chordata; class Aves; order Passeriformes; family Sturnidae; genus Sturnus; species Sturnus vulgaris. Next base: position 35,125,658 of record NC_142245.1, read on the forward strand.
TAGTTGGTTTAGGGTTAGGGTTAGGGTTATTTGGTTTAGGGTTAGGTTTAGGGTCAGGGTTAGGGTTAGGGTTAGGGTTATTTGGGCTAGGGTTAGGGTTAGGGTTAGGGTTAGGGTTATGGTTAGTTGGGTTAGGGTTATGGTTAGGGTTATTTTGGTAAAGGTTTGGCTTATGGTTAGTGTTAGGGCTAGTTGGTTTAGGGTTAGGGTTAGGGTTATTTGGTTTAGGGTTAGGTTTAGGGTCAGGGTTAGGGTTAGGGTTAGGGTTATTTGGGCTAAGGTTAGGGTTAGGGTTAGGGTTATGTTTAGGGTTAGGGTTATGGTTAGTTGGGTTAGGGTTATGGTTAGGGTTATTTTGGTAAAGGTTAGGCTTATGGTTAGTGTTATGGCTAGTTGGTTTAGGGTTAGGGTTAGGGTTATTTGGTTTAGGGTTAGGTTTAGGGTCAGGGTTAGGGTTAGGGTTAGGGTTATTTGGGCTAGCGTTAGGGTTAGGGTTAGGGTTAGGGTTAGGGTTAGGGTTATGGTTAGTTGGGTTAGGGTTATGGTTAGGGTTATTTTGGTAAAGGTTAGGCTTATGGTTAGTGTTAGGGCTAGTTGGTTTAGGGTTAGGGTTAGGGTTATTTGGTTTAGGGTTAGGTTTAGGGTCAGGGTTAGGGTTAGGGTTATTTGGGCTAGGGTTAGGGTTAGGGTTAGGGTTAGGGTTAGGGTTATGGTTAGTTGGGTTTGGGTTATGGTTAGGGTTATTTTGGTAAAGGTTAGGCTTATGGTTAGTGTTAGGGCTAGTTGGTTTAGGGTTATGGTTAGGGTTATTTGGTTTAGGGTTAGGTTTAGGGTCAGGGTTAGGGTTAGGGTTATTTGGGCTAGGGTTAGGGTTAGGGTTATGGTTCGGGTTATGGTTAGGGTTAGGGTTATGGTTAGTTGGGTTAGGGTTATGGTTAGGATTATTTTGGTAAAAGTTAGGCTTATGGTTAGTGTTAGGGCTAGTTGGTTCAGGGTTAGGGTTAGGGTTATTTGGTTTAGGGTTAGGTTTAGGGTCAGGGTTAGGTTTAGGGTTAGGGTTATTTGGGCTAGGGTTAGGGTTAGGGTTAGGGTTAGTTGGGATAGGGTTATGGTTAGGGTTATTTTGGTAAAGGTTAGGCTTATGGTTAGTGTTAGGGCTAGTTGGTTTAGGGTTAGGGTTAGGGTTATTTGGTTTAGGGTTAGGTTTTGGGTCAGGGTTAGGGTTAGGGTTAGGGTTATTTGGGCTAGGGTTAGGGTTAGGGTTATGGTTAGGGTTAGTTGGGTTAGGGTTATGGTTAGGGTTATTTTGGTAAAGGTTAGGCTTAGCGTTAGTGTTAGGGCTAGTTGGTTTAGGGTTAGGGTTAGGGTTATTTGGTTTAGGGTTAGGTTTAGGGTCAGGGTTAGGGTTAGGGTTAGGGTTATTTGGGCTAGGGTTAGGGTTAGGGTTAGGGTTAGGGTTAGGTTTAGGGTTAGGGTTAGGGTTAGGGTTATGGTTAGTTGGGTTTGGGTTATGGTTAGGGTTATTTTGGTAAAGGTTAGGCTTAGGGTTAGTGTTAGGGCTAGTTGGTTTAGGGTTAGGGTTAGGGTTATTTGGTTTAGGGTTAGGTTTAGGGTCAGGGTTAGGGTTAGGGCTAGGGTTATTTGGGCTAGGGTTAGGGTTAGGGTTAGGGTTAGGGTTAGGGTTAGGGTTAGGGTTAGGGTTATGTTTAGTTGGGTTTGGGTTATGGTTAGGGTTATTTTGGTAAAGGTTAGGCTTATGGTTAGTGTTAGGGCTAGTTGGTTTAGGGTTAGGGTTAGGGTTATTTGGTTTAGGGTTAGGTTTAGGGTCAGGGTTAGGGTTAGGGTTATTTGGGCTAGGGTTAGGGTTAGGGTTAGGGTTAGGGTTAGGGTTAGGGTTAGGGTTAGGGTTAGTTGGGTTAGGGTTATGGTTAGGGTTATTTTGGTAAAGGTTAGGCTTAGCGTTAGTGTTAGGGCTAGTTGGTTTAGGGTTATGGTTAGGGTTATTTGGTTTAGGGTTAGGTTTAGGGTCAGGGTTAGGGTTAGGGTTAGGGTTATTTGGGCTAGGGTTAGGGTTAGGGTTAGGGTTAGGGTTAGGGTTATGGTTAGTTGGGTTAGGGTTATGGTTAGGGTTATTTTGGTAAAGGTTAGGCTTATGGTTAGTGTTATGGCTAGTTGGTTTAGGGTTAGGGTTAGGGTTATTTGGTTTAGGGTTAGGTTTAGGGTCAGGGTTAGGGTTAGGGTTAGGGTTATTTGGGCTAGGGTTAGGGTTAGGGTTAGGGTTAGGGTTAGGGTTATGGTTAGTTGGGTTAGGGTTATGGTTAGGGTTATTTTGGTAAAGGTTAGGCTTATGGTTAGTGTTAGGGCAAGTTGGTTTAGGGTTAGGGTTATGGTTATTTGGTTTAGGGTTAGGTTTAGGGTCAGGGTTAGGGTTAGGGTTAGGGTTATTTGGGCTAGGGTTAGGGTTAGGGTTAGGGTTAGGGTTAGGGTTAGTTGGGATAGGGTTAGGGTTAGGGTTAGGGTTAGGGTTAGGGTTAGGGTTAGGGTTAGGGTTAGGGTTAGGGTTAGGGTTAGGGTTAGTTCGGTTTGGGTTATGGTTAGGGTTATTTTGGTAAAGGTTAGGCCTATGGTTAGTGTTATGGCTAGTTGGTTTAGGGTTAGGGTTAGGGTTATTTGGTTTAGGGTTAGGTTTAGGGTCAGGGTTAGGGTTAGGGTTAGGGTTATTTGGGCTAGGGTTAGGGTTAGGGTTAGGGTTAGGGTTAGGGTTAGGGTTATGGTTAGTTGGGTTAGGGTTATGGTTAGGGTTATTTTGGTAAAGGTTAGGCTTATGGTTAGTGTTAGGGCTAGTTGGTTTAGGGTTAGGGTTAGGGTTATTTGGTTTAGGGTTAGGTTTAGGGTCAGGGTTAGGGTTAGGGTTAGGGTTATTTGGGCTAGGGTTAGGGTTAGGGTTAGGGTTAGGGTTATGGTTAGTTGGGTTAGGGTTATGGTTAGGGTTATTTTGGTAAAGGTTTGGCTTATGGTTAGTGTTAGGGCTAGTTGGTTTAGGGTTAGGGTTAGGGTTATTTGGTTTAGGGTTAGGTTTAGGGTCAGGGTTAGGGTTAGGGTTAGGGTTATTTGGGCTAGGGTTAGGGTTAGGGTTAGGGTTATGTTTAGGGTTAGGGTTATGGTTAGTTGGGTTAGGGTTATGGTTAGGGTTATTTTGGTAAAGGTTAGGCTTATGGTTAGTGTTATGGCTAGTTGGTTTAGGGTTAGGGTTAGGGTTATTTGGTTTAGGGTTAGGTTTAGGGTCAGGGTTAGGGTTAGGGTTAGGGTTATTTGGGCTAGCGTTAGGGTTAGGGTTAGGGTTAGGGTTAGGGTTAGGGTTATGGTTAGTTGGGTTAGGGTTATGGTTAGGGTTATTTTGGTAAAGGTTAGGCTTATGGTTAGTGTTAGGGCTAGTTGGTTTAGGGTTAGGGTTAGGGTTATTTGGTTTAGGGTTAGGTTTAGGGTCAGGGTTAGGGTTAGGGTTAGGGTTATTTGGGCTAGGGTTAGGGTTAGGGTTAGGGTTATAGTTAGGGTTATGGTTAGTTGGGTTAGGGTTATGGTTAGGGTTATTTTGGTAAAGGTTAGGCTTATGGTTAGTGTTAGGGCTAGTTGGTTTAGGGTTAGGGTTATGGTTATTTGGTTTAGGGTTAGGTTTAGGGTCAGGGTTAGGGTTAGGGTTAGGGTTATTTGGGCTAGGGTTAGGGTTAGGGTTAGGGTTAGGGTTAGTTGGGTTAGGGTTATGGTTAGGGTTATTTTGGTAAAGGTTAGGCTTATGGTTAGTGTTAGGGCTAGTTGGTTTAGGGTTAGGGTTAGGGTTATTTGGTTTAGGGTTAGGTTTAGGGTCAGGGTTAGGGTTAGGGTTATTTGGGCTAGGGTTAGGGTTAGGGTTAGGGTTAGGGTTAGGGTTAGGGTTAGGGTTAGGGTTAGGGTTAGGGTTACGGTAATTTGGGTTTGGGTTATGGTTAGGGTTATTTTGGTAAAGGTTAGGCTTATGGTTAGTGTTAGGGCTAGTTGGTTTAGGGTTAGGGTTAGGGTTATTTGGTTTAGGCTTAGGTTTAGGGTCAGGGTTAGGGTTAGGGTTATTTGGGCTAGGGTTAGGGTTAGGGTTAGGGTTAGGGTTAGGGTTAGGGTTAGGGTTATGGTTAGTTGGGTTAGCGTTGTGGTTAGGATTATTTTGGAAAAGGTTAGGCTTATGGTTAGTGTTAGGGCTAGTTGGTTTAGGGTTAGGGTTAGGGTTATTTGGTTTAGGGTTAGGTTTAGGGTCAGGGTTAGGGTTAGGGTTATTTGGGCTAGGGTTAGGGTTAGGGTTAGGGTTAGGGTTAGTTGGTTTAGGTTTATGCTTAGTGTTATTTTGGTGAAGGTTAGGCTTATGGTTAGTGTTAGGGCTAGTTGGTTTAGGGTTAGGGTTATGGTTATTTGGTTTAGGTTTAGGTTTAGGGTCAGGGTTAGGGTTAGGGTTATTTGGGCTAGGGTTAGGGTTAGGGTTAGGGTTAGGGTTAGGGTTAGGGTTAGGGTTAGGGTTAGGGTTAGGGTTAGGGTTAGGGTTAGGGTTAGGGTTAGTTGGGTTAGGGTTATGGATAGGATTATTTTGGTAAAGGTTAGGCTTATGGTTAGTGTTAGGGCAAGTTGGTTTAGGGTTAGTGTTAGGGTTATATGGTTTAGGGTCAGGGTTAGGGTTAGGGTTAGGGTTAGGGTTAGGGTTAGGGTTAGGGTTAGGGTTAGGGTTATGGTTAGTTGGGTTAGGGTTATGGTTAGGGTTATTTTGGTAAAGGTTAGGCTTATGGTTAGTGTTAGGGCTAGTTGGTTTAGGGTTAGGGTTATGGTTATTTGGTTTAGGGTTAGGTTTAGGGTCAGGGTTAGGGTTAGGGTTAGGGTTATTTGGGCTAGGGTTAGGGTTAGGGTTAGGGTTAGGGTTAGGGTTAGTTGGGATAGGGTTAGGGTTAGGGTTAGGGTTAGGGTTAGGGTTAGGGTTAGGGTTAGGGTTAGGGTTAGGGTTAGGGTTAGTTCGGTTTGGGTTATGGTTAGGGTTATTTTGGTAAAGGTTAGGCCTATGGTTAGTGTTATGGCTAGTTGGTTTAGGGTTAGGGTTAGGGTTATTTGGTTTAGGCTTAGGTTTAGGGTCAGGGTTAGGGTTAGGGTTAGGGTTATGGTTAGTTGGGTTAGGGTTATGGTTAGGGTTATTTTGGTAAAGGTTAGGCTTATGGTTAGTGTTATGGCTAGTTGGTTTAGGGTTAGGGTTAGGGTTATTTGGTTTAGGGTTAGGTTTAGGGTCAGGGTTAGGGTTAGGGTTAGGGTTATTTGGGCTAGGGTTAGGGTTAGGGTTAGGGTTAGGGTTAGGGTTATGGTTAGTTGGGTTAGGGTTATGGTTAGGGTTATTTTGGTAAAGGTTAGGCTTATGGTTAGTGTTAGGGCAAGTTGGTTTAGGGTTAGGGTTATGGTTATTTGGTTTAGGGTTAGGTTTAGGGTCAGGGTTAGGGTTAGGGTTAGGGTTATTTGGGCTAGGGTTAGGGTTAGGGTTAGGGTTAGGGTTAGGGTTAGTTGGGATAGGGTTAGGGTTAGGGTTAGGGTTAGGGTTAGGGTTAGTTGGGATAGGGTTAGGGTTAGGGTTAGGGTTAGGGTTAGGGTTAGGGTTAGGGTTAGGGTTAGGGTTAGGGTTAGTTCGGTTTGGGTTATGGTTAGGGTTATTTTGGTAAAGGTTAGGCCTATGGTTAGTGTTATGGCTAGTTGGTTTAGGGTTAGGGTTAGGGTTATTTGGTTTAGGCTTAGGTTTAGGGTCAGGGTTAGGGTTAGGGTTAGGGTTATGGTTAGTTGGGTTAGGGTTATGGTTAGGGTTATTTTGGTAAAGGTTAGGCTTATGGTTAGTGTTATGGCTAGTTGGTTTAGGGTTAGGGTTAGGGTTATTTGGTTTAGGGTTAGGTTTAGGGTCAGGGTTAGGGTTAGGGTTAGGGTTATTTGGGCTAGGGTTAGGGTTAGGGTTAGGGTTAGGGTTAGGGTTATGGTTAGTTGGGTTAGGGTTATGGTTAGGGTTATTTTGGTAAAGGTTAGGCTTATGGTTAGTGTTAGGGCAAGTTGGTTTAGGGTTAGGGTTATGGTTATTTGGTTTAGGGTTAGGTTTAGGGTCAGGGTTAGGGTTAGGGTTAGGGTTATTTGGGCTAGGGTTAGGGTTAGGGTTAGGGTTAGGGTTAGGGTTAGTTGGGATAGGGTTAGGGTTAGGGTTAGGGTTAGGGTTAGGGTTAGGGTTAGGGTTAGGGTTAGGGTTAGGGTTAGGGTTAGGGTTAGTTCGGTTTGGGTTATGGTTAGGGTTATTTTGGTAAAGGTTAGGGTTAGGGTTAGTGTTATGGCTAGTTGGTTTAGGGTTAGGGTTAGGGTTATTTGGTTTAGGGTTAGGTTTAGGGTCAGGGTTAGGGTTAGGGTTAGGGTTATTTGGGCTAGGGTTAGGGTTAGGGTTAGGGTTAGGGTTAGGGTTAGGGTTATGGTTAGTTGGGTTAGGGTTATGGTTAGGGTTATTTTGGTAAAGGTTAGGCTTATGGTTAGTGTTAGGGCTAGTTGGTTTAGGGTTAGGGTTAGGGTTATTTGGTTTAGGGTTAGGTTTAGGGTCAGGGTTAGGGTTAGGGTTAGGGTTATTTGGGCTAGGGTTAGGGTTAGGGTTAGGGTTAGGGTTAGGGTTATGGTTAGTTGGGTTAGGGTTATGGTTAGGGTTATTTTGGTAAAGGTTAGGCTTATGGTTAGTGTTAGGGCTAGTTGGTTTAGGGTTAGGGTTAGGGTTATTTGGTTTAGGGTTAGGTTTAGGGTCAGGGTTAGGGTTAGGGTTAGGGTTATTTGGGCTAGGGTTAGGGTTAGGGTTAGGGTTAGGGTTATGGTTAGTTGGGTTAGGGTTATGGTTAGGGTTATTTTGGTAAAGGTTTGGCTTATGGTTAGTGTTAGGGCTAGTTGGTTTAGGGTTAGGGTTAGGGTTATTTGG